>NW_020955524.1:625971-728660 GCF_003031625.1 Empidonax traillii
AGCAGTGGATTTATTTAAGCAAGGCTTTCAACACTGTCTTTTGATTTATCACATAGTCAACTGGAGGAAAGATGGACTATAGAATTACAAAATAGGCAAAAAAATGGATGAGCTATCAGGTTTAAAATGCCAGTAGTACTAATGTACTTTGGCTACAGGCTCACTATACGTGGCGCTCCTCATGAGTCACTTTTGGGGCTGGCATTGCTTAATATCTGCAGCAACAACCTGATCAACAGCACAAAAGGAGGTTCTCAGGTAACACCAATTTAGAGGGAGCTGATGGCATGCTGGAAAATCCCAGCCCTTCAGAGGGACTTCTGACATAGATCCCTCCCTGCCTTTCAGAAGGCCCCTGCCAGCTGAAGGAGTGACCTGTCAGGAAACCCAGGAAGCTCAAGGCACTGGCTGGGGTTGGCAGGCCAGGGGCAGCCCTGCAGGGAAGGGCTGGATCCCAATGGGTGAGACAGAGAACATGAGTCAGGAGTGTATCCCTGCAGTGCCCGAGGCCAACCACATCCTGAACAAGAGTGTGGCTGCCAAGAACAGGGAAGGGACTGTTGCCCTCTGCTCAGTATCTCCTGAGGCTTCATCTGGAATACCACATGTCCAGATTGGGGATGCCTCTGGGACAAGAGAAATATTGACAGCCTGGAGAAAAGCCAGAGCGGGGCCACAAGGATGGTGGAGCATCAAAAGGAGCAGGCTAAGACAGATTCTTCTCAGAGGTGCATACAGGAAAAGGATAGGAGCCAACAAGTTGGAATAAGGGCACAGTTGTCTGGGTATTAGGAAACATTCCCAAAGAGGGTGGATAAGCCCTGAGTCAGGCTGCCAAAACAGAGGCTGCAGAAAATCCATCTCTGGAGACCCTCAAGATTCCATGGGAAGAGGTCCTGTGCCCCTTGACTGAGCTTTCAAGATAGCCCTGCTTCAAGCAGGGAGTTAAGCAGAGACTTTCAGAGGTCTCCAGCAGTCTGCATTTGTCTTTGAGTCTGCATTGGGTTGGTTTGTTTGCCTTTAACAGGGGGAACAAATATGGGGGGTTTTGATAGGGGAAGCTCTGAGCATCTGCAGCCTGAATGAAATGTGTGTGTCCGTGACAGATGCTGGTGTATGCACAAGCAAACGGATACACGTGACAGAGCAGGTCTGTAAGTTCAGCCATCAGCACAAATATCTGTTATGTCCAAGTACCTAGACACTTCTCTTTATCTCTTGATATTTTCTCTAAGAAACTTCCTTTCCCTTTCCAAGACCCTCCTCCTCCCAAGGCTTCATAAGCCATTTGCAAAAGGGACTAATTATAATCAGTGCTGTGCAAGCAGCAAAAACGTGGGTAAGGGAAAACCTGTTTGATCATCAGAATTTCTCACCTTGGAGAGGAGAAGTTTAGGTGATTACACATGCAGATGTGTGTGCATACACACAGGGGTTATTTTATTTTGCCTTTAACGTTTACTGTTATCATAAGGGGTGCCCACGTGTCCTTCTCTGGCTTGTATATTTAATATCATTATTTGCAGAGTGGTCCTGTTATCAAGCATTTGCTAACTTTAAAACCTTTTCAGAGAAACATAGATGCAGTGATGTTGCAGTATTTTTATTCCTTTTAATTTCTTGGGCCTGAATCTTTCCAACCCTTTCATCATGCTCACTCCCATTTCCCTGATTTGTTGTTGAAAATTTTGCTAAAAGCACTGTTTATTTCTATAACCCGTAACAGAGTTTGCCATTTCTCTTGTGGTTAAGTGTGAAGAAAAAAAAAAAAAGGTTGTATAAATGTAATTCCATTTAAAAAAGAAAAGCAAATGCACCAGCATGTTGTAATGAGAGCTATTAAAATAATTAGTCCCTATCCTAGGATGATTGCAAAAGGAAATAAGTAAAGAAATGAAACATGTAACAACTGTATTATAAAATGAACAACCAGCATAAAAATTAAATGATTCAAAAGTTTAAACCAGAATGTGAGTGAGTTGCAGGATAATGTAGGAGAAAATGTAATTGTGCTTATTCCATGGCAGTTTACTTGAACTAAATGTCCCTGAAAAGTGTCTGAGACATGTGGGTAGAGGTTGTACTTTTCAAAAATGTATCACCATATTTGATTTCAGGACAGAGACTGGGTCAAACTTTGCCTAAGGCAATCACAGCAGCTTTAACAATCAAGTGCTTCGGGGAATGGGATAAAATGTCTACATTCTTGCTTTGATTTGATCTCACTCTATTTTATTATTGCCTGCTGGATGGGTCTGTGTTCATTCATGCTGCAGTGTCCAGTGCTGCCCCGCAATGTAAGAAGGAAGATGGGTAATGCAGGCTCGCCCCCAGTGCCAGCAGTTTCTTCAGCCTCATGGGTCTTGCCAACCACTACCTCATGCTGGTGCTTCCAGAGAGTCTTCTTTTGTTGAGTGCTTCTCCTTGTATAATTTTCATATTCTTGCCTTAGAACAGTAGCAAACAAGAAAGATATTGTTGTGTTGATGCTGCTGACTCAATATTACCGGTA
The DNA here is from genome assembly GCF_003031625.1 of Empidonax traillii. NCBI lineage: Eukaryota > Metazoa > Chordata > Aves > Passeriformes > Tyrannidae > Empidonax > Empidonax traillii. The sequence goes on from NW_020955524.1 coordinate 628,484, forward strand.
TCAGAGGTGTCAGTTTCTGGTAGTGTGTTGTTTGGTAACTGCCATAGGTTTCAATATCAATATTGTAATGTAAAAGCTCCAGTTGTGGTTCACATGTGCTGAGAAAACATTCCTTGTAATGCTGTGTGAAGTTTCCAAGTATATAGCCATCAGATGGATATCTTGTAATTTGAAACATTAGCTATTTAAATATAAATATTATTTCTATTTATAATGTCATATAAAACAATTACTTTAGAATTAACTTTCATTTCATCTGATGCTGCAGAAGCCTCTGTTCAAAGGCCATCTTTGCACTGTCAACCTGCAAAAGGGAATGAAGTGTTCTTGGGCTATAATCGGTGGGTCAAAGCAAGATAGACCAATCGTGGCCTAGAATGTCCATCTATGACCACATCTCCCCCCAAATTATATTTGTGCACCGTGTTATGTTCAGTATTTAGCAAGAGAATTAAAACAGTCCCTCTGGAAAACTCTCTATATGTATATTTCCCAGCAAATGTTTTGGGAGAAAGGAAAAGGCTGAAAGATATTTCAGGAATCACAAATCTAAATTATTAAAGAGCTGAAACTCAAATCTAGAAGGAAATTTGTATGGGCTCTTACTTAGCCCTGATTTTTAAAGGAAAGGGAAAAGAGTGCTTAGGTTAATTTTAGGAAAGACATGCTACTAAAAACAATGTTTTCTGTGACTTAAAACAATCTAGCAACCCCACATGCTATAAATAATGGTTCTTAAATATTTTATTCTTGAAGATAGAAAGATTATATTCATGCAATAATACTTATAGCTGTGTAGACTTGCCCTGCTTATTCAAGGTTGTCTTTGAAGTTTTAGAAAGCACCAATGAGTGTGCTGCAATAATTTTTTTGTCTTGTTTAGGGAAGCAAACCAGCTGCAGTGGGTTTAATCGGACCTTCTTTGAGTCAAATGGAGGCTACAAAACCAAACATGCTGGACAAGTTACAGCAGAGTTAAAGCCTGTTCTTTCAGCTGTTTCAGGGCGTGGTGTTCGGGGAGGGGGAGAGTGTGTATGTACATGCTTACCCAGACTGGATAAAGTATCCCTAGAGCGTAGGAGGCTGGCAGTCATCTTGTATCTACTTGTCTATGTGACCTTGCTCCCAGGGAGATCTGCTTCTGGGGATGCTCTGTTTAGCAAGGTATACTAGACACCAAAGGGACAGACAACAAGAGCTCAGCAGTGGGCTGTTGTTGAGTTGGGTTGCAAATAGTGCTCTGTGAATTAGTCCAAAGATTTTCAAGTGTCACAAAAGGCAAATACTCATTGGTCTTCAGGGCTTGTTGCCTGGAAAACTGGATAATCTGATTTGGATCATGATTTGTAAAATAAAATAAGTAGTCCTATTTATTTAAATTGATACGTTTCTTTCAAAGGGCTGTACTTTTCCTATTATTTACATTCAGCTTAATCCCGTGGCAAAATCAACTCTAGGGGAGGTAGCTACAACCACACTGACATTTACATTTCATTTGTTTATACTGGATCTGAGTTTATGTCTATGCATTTTACCAGTGGCTGCCAAAGATGAGAATAGCTTCAGGAAAGAGTCTGCACATTGATGAAAGAGTGGGTTATGTGTTTTTCATAACTGTATTCCTGACTCATTATTCACAGCACAAAGAATTGTCTTGTGGCTTTCCACTTTTTATGTGGTTAGTGCACCACTCCCACCTTCCAAAAGTCTCAGCTGCTCAAACGCATAATTTTCTAAAGTACAGGCTGTAAAATTAAAGGTTACATTTCAGTTTCTCAAGTGAACCAAGTTACCTGGCAGTTTTAGAAGAATGCACATGTGCGTAATGGTTCGGAAATTAGACACAGAAAAACCCACCTTAAAACTACCTAACAATAAAGTTCATTTTAAACCCACTTAACAATAGAGAATTCAGAAGTTTATACTCTGATCTGTAACTCCACTCACTGCCCTTCAGCACCTGTTTTACTGCATGTAAGATCAATCTGCATCCTAAGTGGGCTACCAAGTTAGGGTAGTAGAAGCCTGAAGTGAATATAATCAGCCCGTTAAAACTTTAGGTTTCTTTGTACCTCTTACACTTTTTTTCAGTGAATGTTTAATTTGTGAGTAGCCAGGGAGTGCTAAACCAAAACCTTTCATTTGCCCAGATTATTTTTTTCTTGCAGTACTCTATAGAATGTTTATTATCCCTGTTGCCTTGTAAGTTGGATGCCTTACAGTTTGGATTTTCACATTCCCATGAGTTAGAGAAATAACTTTTATGCTCATTTTATGCCTGAAGGTTCTGAAGGTTCAAGATGCTAAGCACAGTTACCTTCTAGGGTAGGTAGCTTTCAGCCTTCAGTAAATTATACCAGAAAAAAACATGTCGGCTCAAGGAACGGCGCCTGAAAATTCTTTACTGCTGGTACAAGAAGAGCTCTGTTTTACTAATTTCTCAGTAAAATATGCACAGGGGTGGGTGAAAGGAATGGGGCCCCACATGAGAATGTGGCCCTTAATGAGGGTCTTGAGTGTGGTGCAGTGTTCTGGTGACACAACTGTGGTGCCCACAGCAAGTCCGCAAAGCGCCTCCCAGAGCACCATGCTGTAGTGAAGTTCTTGTTGCAAGCAGCATGACAGAGAGGGTAGTCTCATCCACAGGGAAAGGGTGGGTGTCTGGGAAGCTACAAAACTGTAAGAGCTGTTCTGATTTTTGGGCTGATCCTATATATGATCTGTGGGATTTGTGAATGTCTGGATACTGTTAAGATTTTCTGGATGGTACATAGAGCAAAGCTAAAATGTTGTTCATAGGTATTAAGATTGAATCTGCTGTGTCATTTTAATGGAACCTCTGTACTTTTTCCCTGATGTTTTAATAGTTTATCATAAAAATAAAAATGAAATAATTCAATATACACAGCAGAAGTACTTTTAAGAGAAGCTTACTAAATGGAGAAACTTTGAGATCTGAGTCCAACCAGTAAATCAATAAGGCTACTTTAAAGATCTCTTCAAAGTGCTGTTTTCCAGATTGTGAAATTGGTCCTGTTTTGCTGCAGAGGTGATGGAAGCATATCAGTGAGGATCTTGATTGTCTGGAAAAGGGCAAGTACTGGTTTAAGCACTTTAAGGCCATTTGCGCATCAAGACTCTTCATGTGGCTTGTTAACTGGACCATATTGGATGTAAAGTTGAATTACACGGAATCAAAACAAATAATCTGTAACCTGTTATCTGCCATGACCACCAATCTGCTTCCACTTTTATTGCAAGCTAAAATACCGTGGTAGTTTTCTTTCACAGTTGTGCTGTGGGTCTTCCCCTTGTGAACATACATTGTGGTACCTGCACTAGGTGTTTGTGAGCAGATCACAAGTCAGATCCGGGTTTTATTGGCAGCATAGCAAGACAGTGGTGTCAGAACTGCTGTGCTTGCGTCCCTCTATGGTGAGGAGAAGAGAGCAGATCTTGCCCAAAGACAGCCACCAGTTGTACGTCAGACTGAAACGCTGTTGGCAGTGATCCAGACACATGCCCATTGTGGACCATGTGTGGTCTACAGGCTATGAGCTGAAGCGTAGTAACCACCCTCGCTATTTTGGTAGACATAAGAGGTTGCAACAGTTCCAGACTGTCCTGAAATCCAGACTTGACTGCTTTCCATACTGACAGCACGACTAAAGGAACTGCAACTCTGTCTGGAGTCTGCCTTCCTAAGCGGACCAGGCCTTGTATGCTCTAGGAGAGTACGGTAGGCTAATATATATGCTGGGAGTCTAAAGCTGCCTGAACAAAGTAGGCTGTGGAAACTGTGGTAACAAGCACATTTATTTAAATAAAATGGAGACATAACCAACAGATGTTACTGGCAGGTCTGTAATGCACTCTTTCCTTTTCTTCTGATTTCAGGGGGTATGGTTCAAAATTATGAGGGTTGAGTTTCATGAAGGCTATGTGGCCACAATTTGTCTCATAGTCTTTCCTCATTCAGTGTCCTTACCACTGATTCTCTTGATGTCACTGTGCTACAGCTGACAAGACTAAATTTCAGTGGTGCCCTTTACTTTTACTCATTTTTCGGTGAGAAAAAGTTAAAAAGAATCTCTTTGAAGGGTAAAAATGCTATATCGATGAAATAATAAATGTATATCCAGATGGGAGCTATGAATACAAAAATCTTGGTATGTCTGTAAATTTCTTTTTGCCTGTAGGGCTTTTTAAAATCTATTTATTTTAATAATAGACCGAAGTAGGAAAATAAGTGGTGGTAGAAGCAAAATTTTAATCCATAAAAATATTTTTTGAAGATTGGTTTCTGGGCAGTGAATAAATATTTCCAATTTAAGGTGGATTAAATTAAATTATGAATTATAATTGCCTTCAAAATAATGTTTAAAATAGAAACATCCATTGATCTTTTATGCACAGAACATGATATTATGCATGTTATATATACACAACGTAATAAATGTATTACATTTGTCAAGTTGTAGGATGTTTAATATCTGAAAACAGTTGTTATATTTAACATTAATGGGTACTAGAACTGTTGCCTAGACTTATTTGTAATATAGCAGGTAGATAAATTGTTATATATAGACATAGTTCCATATTTAAAATCAATTTTATAGTCTTTTAAGTATGTATTGATTCTTAAAATTTTATTGCCAATAATGAAAAACGGATGTAGAATCTTTATTAAAGAAAAAAAAAAACAAGAAACCCAACACAAAAATAAACAGAAAAACAACAACAAAAGAAACCCCTTAGCTCTTATGGTTCTGTGTCCTTGCATTTGGAGGATCCTCATATAGACAAAGAAGGGAGTTACTGTAATTTGTATTGATGGTCTTCTCTAATATACCATATATTGTTTGCTGATGACTATAATGAACTGGTGTTTTTCTGTGGGTAGTCTTCAGCATTAATCTGAGAAAAGGTATAAATTACATTCAAGTTACATAAAAAGGGATGGTTCTGTGAAGGCCTCTCAATGAAGCTCACTGGTTCTATCATTTATTCACTCACCCATTTTCTCCCTTTGATTTCCCTTGATTATATAAAAAAAAAGATGTAGTTTTGGTTCTCTGTCCTGGTGTTACTCAGCTGACTTGGATTCTACTTTGGAAGTCAGTTAACAGATATTTTAGCTAGATTTCTAGTTTGGTCATCATAATTTGGTTTGGATGAAGCTGTAAATACAAAACTAGATAGGGGGTGTATATAGAAACTGTCAACTAATGTAAATCATCATAGCTAAAGTCAACAGAACTATGCCACTTGTACTAGCTGAGGAAATGGCCCCTGAATTCTGTAATAAAATTATTAAAAAGCCACTTTACCTGGTCTTGTACTAGTATCATAAAAATGTAAAAAATGTTTCAGGTTTCTATTCCCATTTCTTTCTATCTGTTTGTCTCTCACAGCCTTTGAGTATTAAATTGCAGAATGAATGTCACAGTGGCCCAATTTAACTTCAGAACAAGGAAATATTTTGAATTCTGGAACTGCTCTTGGTCATGTGAGACAGTTGCAACAAGTAATATCTCTTTAACATTTCAGTGTGTGTCCTCTTCACAGCTGTTGCAAGGTACCAAATACATCGCATCTAGGCTCTGCCACCTGTTGTAGGCAACTTAGAATAGAGTAAGTTAATGGAGGTACAAAAACATGTTTTGCCTTCTTTCAGGGATATTAACTGCATTTCATTTAGCAGCCACTTAAACAGTCTTTCCTTCATGTCTCTGTTTTGTGAGATAAACCTGTATTTTTGTAGCTGTGAGAGTCGGTTAGTAAATTGAAAAATTGTAGGTCCTTTTTCTGGAGTCCCCTGTCCCTTTTTCTTTCTCAGTTTCAATAGACGAATGTCTTTGTTTCTAAACTAAAACTGACCTCTGAGCATCCAACTACCATCGCTAGTTTCCTGGCCACAGGCACTCTTTTCTGGGAATGGGAGGGAAACGGGCACTGATGACTCTCCTTTTATTCAGCTCTGCTCAGATAGGTGCAAGATAAATAGATCTGTGTCAAACAGAGAGAGTTTGTGAGAATTGCTGACCTGTGAGTAGTAACACTCACCTGAAACAGAAAATCCTATCCTTTATATTCTTCCAGTTCTTGAAGGACTTCTGAGTTCTGGCCAGTGTTTTCAGAGTCCAGAGTGTCTTTTCTTCACTTCTTTTTGCAGAGCCTGTTAATCACCCCTGTATGTGTCCAACCCTTTGTGGTACAGACTTTCTTTTAAAACAATTTACATATTTTTCTTGCTTTTTCTGAAATTTTCTGGGTTCTGATTCTTGAGAGTGCTGGTCACTAGTAGTCAGTACATAAAGCTCTGTCCTGTTAGAATAAGGCAGTTTCAGCTGGTGGCCCAGCTTTGCCCTCTCTACCGTGGTCAAGTTTTCTCCTGCAAAGTAGTTCTAATCCATATTGGCTTGCTGAGTATCAAAGTACAAAATATATTTAGAGCATCAAATAGAAGCTGTACAATGATGGGCAGATTAGTAGACTGTTCCAGTACCCCTAACCTTTTGTCACTGAAGCTTTTGTAGCCTGAAAATCACCTCCGGCTCTTCCTTTTTCCTGTCCTTGCCATCTAGATCGGTTCTGAATCTTAATATTTCCAGACCACTACCATGAGAATTGGGCTTTTTCGTATTGCTCAGAGAACTTCAACTTTTGTTCAAGCCCTTGTCTTTACTCACCTTGATTAATGAAATCCCATTTTCTCTGACCTCCTTGATTTCTTTGTCATAGTTATGTGAACTACAGAAAACACAACTGCTTCCCTCACAGTTGGATGTGGTGGTGATGGCAGTTAGAAAAAAATTTTAGTTTCTTCTTATCTATCTGATAGAAATCTGTCTTGTATGCAGAAAGAAAACATATTGTTTATCAGCTCATCCCTTAAGTTGCAGGAGACAGGGCAGGAAAACCAAGGACACTGAAGTTTTCCCCTTCTCACCCTCTCCAGCTCCCCTTTCATTCTCATTGTATGTTACTCACCTCTGAGTCTGAGTCACAGCTGTGACACTAAGTTCTAACATATAAAAGGCAGTCTAGACTCAGAAATTGATTATAAATCATGCCATTGTGTTACCTTTGTGGATTGCAGGTGCTTGAGTGAGAGCCTGGATTAACTGCATGGTGAATGCATGCTTACCAACTCCCCAAATGGAGCAGTCATTCCTTCTTATTAACAAAAGTAGTGTGGCCTTTCAGGACCCATATGTTTTTTTGTTGCCTTGTTCATCCTGTCACTGAGTGCAAAGGGTTGTGGTGAGTTTGAGGTGAGATTTACCAGCCTAATTTAGGGAGACATCAGATATCCATGAGGTGACAACAGTTTTAATATCTACCCAGGCAGTCTGGATTTGAACTTAAAACACACAAAAGAAAATCTCATTTGGTTGTATTTTCCCTTTTAAGAGCTAATATAATTTCAGGAAGTGAGAGACTTATTTTATTTGAAAACTAAATTTACTAATTCAAGGTTTGACCTTTTGGCAGTTTATACCTACAAAATCTTTTACATGGTGAGCTTAAAAAAATCTTAATTGTTGGTTTGGGCGACTTTTTTTGCTCAAAGTTATCATCAGTGTCCTAGCTGATTCTTAAGGGAACAACCTGAATTAGGCAAAATGCTGCAACTCTAAATGCTAAAAAGACTAAAAATCAATCACTGATGCCAAATCTAAGTCAAAGAATAAATAGCTCTACTTTATGTGAATACTTCCCTAATCATTCATCATTTTCACACTGCTTTGTGCTCCAGATGAAATTGAGCTGCATTCAAATTTTTAATGAAAAATAGTTGGTACAGAAAATGTGAAACTGCTTAAAACCCATCCCTCTAGATTGGATTGTGTACCATTTCTTTTTTTCCCTCCAACAAAGAGAAAAACCTGTCTGTGTTCATGCACTACAGAATAGTGTTACTACTGACATGTACGTAGCCTTGCAATTCATGGGATGTACATGTGGGAAGTTTTCCTGCAGGGTCTGATTTATAAAGGTGGCTTGATATTACTTCCTGTACTTTGGACATCTCTGCACTTAGCAGATTAATATACTTAGGATCTTAATAACTACTGAATAGTGTAATTTATTTCTTGACAATGAGTCCTTTCCTTCTTGGCCTATGGATTGCTGTCAGACCTCGTTCTTGAGGACACCAGTGTAACCACATAGAACTGACCGTCTGGTAAATGTTATTTTTCTGTGAGCTTTGTGAATCAGCTGCAGAGCATGTGATAAAGACTCACATATCACAGTTGGGACTTCTGCTTTAGAAGCTTATCATCCTGTGGTGCCTGGCACAGCAGAGAGCGTATATGAGCGCACTGCACTCAATGTACTCAACGTATAAGTGAGTAGGAATGCAGGACCAGCAAGCAGCATCTGGGCAACTGAATCCTCTCTTTCTTGCTCTGGCCAGACAACTAGTAGATACTAGTTCAGAAGGAGACATAAATCGTCCTGTAACACCAGACATCATAATTCTTGACACTAGAGAAAAATTTAAGATTGTAGTAGAAGTTTAAAAGCTGCACCTGTATTGTGCCACATGCAGAAAGCGAGAGAGTGGAGGATATTTCTAGTCTTCTAGGTCTATGCATTAGCAAAATATTTATAAAATTAACTTCTGTGTGATCCCAAGAAGCTGATCATGCTCTAAATTACTGTTAGGACAAATAAAACCCCTCTGATCCCTGCTAATCTGACTTGGAGAACAGATGTCCTCCTGATCCTAAATCTGATGAATAGCTTAATCCTTTGTGTGCGAGCAGGACACCACCGTTCATCTGAGAATTTTACATCACTAGAAACACAGCTGTAGTCTGTTTACATCCTGGTTTTTGTGTCATCCCATTTACAGAAGCAAATGATAGACTAAGGAAGGAAAAGAAAATTCCTTTCTGGTACACACAAGTTAGAGTTCTGAAACATCTGCAAGTGTAGTGGAGACACCCAGCAATCCTGTTGGCTCTCAAAATTTTTTGCATATACTTGAGGACTATTCCCTAGAAATCACACTGCAGAATTAATTTTCTGGTTTTAGGAGTTCTCTTAATTTAATTTACAGTGCTTTCTGTAAGTTGGTCTTGCTTCCCACATTTCTTGCTCCCATGACCACATTTACAAGGCTTTTGCAGAATTTTATTCTTGAATAAATAAAACTCTTCCACTTTCTAGTCCAGATTTGGTTTTGACCAATTTATTGCAACAGAATAATCTGCCAGAACAAATACGGAGAACTTTTGAGCTGAGATCCTAGGAGACCAAAATAACCCTGGATCTTTTGCCATAAGTACTGGCACATCCAAGCTAAATGATTAATTCAAATATGTAAAATTTTACAAAATTTAAGGTCACTATAAAAGCAAAACACCTGAAATTTTGAGTGGGAAGATTTTGAACGCAAAGCAAAAGAGAGGGCTCACGGATCTGGTGGACCTGTTCTCCCAGCTCTCAGCAAGTGCTGAGTTTCAGTAGTCTCTTTCATCTCACTGTTTTTTCCACAGGGTTATGTCATGGCTATTTTATATGGTGTCCTTAGACAATATCTGCTAGCAAACGCACTAACTTTCTCCTCAAGTGTTTTTAACAATTTCTAGTGTGCCTATTAGTATTTCTCGTTGTTGTAATACCTTCTTTGAACCCCGAAATTGTCCACTGATTTTAATTAAACCCATGAGTCTAGATAAGTTTGACAATTTATTTCTTTTAAACGCAGCCTTATTGCCAAACAGGTTTCCCTGAAGCCCTCACAGCTGTTGTTTATATGGAGAAAACTGGTTTGGATGTTGTACCATGAACTGCATTCAGGTACTTTTCTTCAACAGGTAAGGCGTTTAACAGTAATTGAAATAAACTAATTTTAAATGACCCACTAGTGAAAAACAAATACAAACTAAACCAGTCTAAATAAAAAACATGTTCTTTGGTGTAATTGCTCTTAAAAAAAACCTAATAATTAATCAAGGCCTGTTGTACAAAAAAAATATACACTATACAGGTCTATATGATCTGTAATTGCCACACTTGACAAGAGTCTTCTACAAATACCAATTTTCTTTTTCACACAGAATAAATATTATATCTCATGACCCAAATCCTTTATGTTTTCTGTAGAATACTTGACATGAAACAATGCATCTTTTACCACTAAAAACGGAATTAATGGGTCCCTAAAGGATTTATTTTAAGTCAGATGTATTTGTCATTCTATATTGATAATCTTTGCACTTCATTATCATATTCAACTCACCATTTATATGCAGATGACACAATCATTTATGGTAATAGATTATACTAGAAGAAAGCTTAATATTATCTTCAAGCTGATTTAAATGAGCTTTAAGATCATCTGGCACAATCTAAATTACTATTAAATATTAATGAAACAAAGATCATATTATTTGGCTCAAAACAGAAGTTGGGTAAACTGAACAACTGGCAATCAATGCGACCTTGGAGACAGGTAGCAAATGTCAGTTGTGAAGAATATGGATACATCATTTTTCATTGTATGACTAAACTATTGATTAGAAGCTGTGAAGATTTGAAAGTAAGCCAAGAACTTTATTTGGGCTCAGAAAATCTGTTGACTTAGGGGAAAAGAAAAGATTTGTTTTCTTGAATTTTCAGTTTGTATTATGTACTTTGGGCTTTACTGATTGCTGCCTAATGTTGTTAGGAAAGATAAAGCATTTTTAACTTGGTTATCTAGGCAAATTTTCTTTGAATTATACATTTCATAAAAATCAGTCTGTCGTTTTAGCAACAGTTGGCAAAAAATAGAAAACTGTCAACATTTCATTGGTATGTTATCCTTTCTCCCTCCTCCTGTCCTTTGTCTTCAGATAAGTTACAATCTTCAGTCTTCCACACTTTCTGAAATAGAAAAATTAATAAGAAAACTAGTATCTCTACTTCTTCATCTGGAACCGTACAGCTGTGGTTTTGATAAAGCAAGTCAGGAGGTTCAGCTAGGTGCTTTGTGTGTATGTGTTTATTTTTACATAGGTCTGATCTTGTGATGTCCTGAGCATGTTCTAGCAGATGCAGATGAATTCAATGGCAGTTTTTGTCAATTCCCAAGATGACAGATAAGGTCTTAGTACTTTCTGAGAGATGTTCTCATTCTTAGAGATTCAAGTTGATAATCCCATAGTAAAAATGAAAAAACACAAGGCCTCTGTATTGTTCAGTGTACTAAAAATGCAGAGGACCTCCTGCATTTAAGTACTGGCAATCCACCTCCTTTTTTGTGTAGCAAAATGTGTCACACTAATACATCTATTGTCCCAGAAATGCCAGCTCTTTTGACATTATAATGAATCCCATGGTATGAGATATTGCTAGTTGTTAACCACTTTCTGTATTAGACATAATCAAGAGCAATGTGGATATGTTTTCTGTTCAGGGCATCAACTGTTTTCTCTTAATATTTTGCTGGGCTGTGCTGCTTCAAGCTGAGCGTGGTTTCCTTTGAGTGTTTGCACTTAGGATAGAGGTCACAGATGTTTTTTTGACCCTCATTTGGATCTTTGCTCCTCTCTTGCTAAAGAGCTTCCACATAGTGTCAAGAGATGGAGACCTACTCTGAGAGCAAGAAAATACCCAGGGGAAAGGGGAGAATGCAGACATTTGGTTTATGTATTTGAGAATGAGGCGGGTTTAGACGGTCAGAGCAGCTGGGGAATCTGTAGGCCAGGACATAAAGTTGAGTTAAAAAGGATAGGGAAGGTTAAGATAATTTGATGGTTCTGGGAAAGACATTGTGGGAAAATTTGTATAAGTAGGAGACAGAAGAGTCAAGATGAATGGAGGGGTAGATACCCTCTGGAAGCATAGGAATAAGGGGTAAAGAGGAAAAACAGAGGAGGAGAACGCAATGGAAGAAGATTAGCATTGAAGAAAACGAGGCATGGGCAAGATAAAGTTTAACAATATTACCAGAAATTCAGGTCTAAAGGAAGGATTTATTCACTGATGAATTGGAACAGTGAATGACTAATAGGACAGTCTGATGTCCAGTTCATTGTGTTAGCTGGTCTGAGCAGGAGCTGCTGAAATTCAGATGGAAGAAAGAGCAGGGGAGAGGGAAGAGTTTGTATCTTCCCTGCTGCGGGCATTTGAGAAAAGTTGCTGGAATCTCTGCCAGAGCAATTGCATGGAGGAGGAAATCTGTATGTCATTTATCTATTTAAAGATATTTTCTAGTTCAAAGTTAGTATGTCACATGTTTCAAGTACAGATATCTTCCCTAGAAGGGAAGTAATCAGACAGACTTCTATTATTGTTTTTAGAATTAGCATTGCAACAAATTTCAAAAGCGAATTCATCGGGTTTGATATTTGAATTTCTTGATTAGGCAAGACTGTTTTCCCAGTCCACCTAGATGTGTCCTGGTAAGCCATTTAAATCGATTTTCTTGTCCCTTGGTACTGCCAACTCTCTTTGAAAGAATGAGAGAATCCCGAGAAGGAGTTACGTTCTGCAAGTCGCTAAAAATCTTGTTCCACAGTGTAATCACATCAGGAGGAAGCTCTTTTGAGCTTGTGTGTGTTATCTAGTGATAATATAAGACTCCTAATGAGTAAGGTATTGTTAATTGTGATTAAAGTTTCTATTAGCCACTTGCTCTGTAGGTAAGAACCAGCCCTGTGTTGCAGTCATGGGTACCTGGGAGTGATGCTGCAAATTTGGTAATGAGAGAGCTGTGACTTTTACTGATAGGGTTTGCCATCACCATTGCTGCCAGATGGGTATGGTAACCCTGAGATTAGCTGAGCTTGTTAGATGGATGGTGCTAATAACACCAAGGTTGTGTTTTTGATCACTGCATGGGCCATTCATGCAAGAGTTGGACTCAGTGATCCTTGTGGCTCCCTTCCAATTCAGAATATTCTGTGATTCTTTCCAGTAGAGTGTGATGACAGTGCATTGCATCCCTGGGCTTGTTCTGTCTTCCCAGAGATGCCTTTTCCTTTGATGTGTGAACAAAAGGCCCTCCTGTGGGCAGATTTTCTCTCTTGCCCTTGTCTGGGGGCAGGAGACCATCCTTTTTTTTTCACTGAGAGGACTCTTTCCTACCTGAGTCATGTTGTTTTTAAAAAGATTTTCCCTCCACCTCCCAGTGAAGCTGAAGTCACCTTCAAACTACATTTTTTTCTAGTTTGAGGAACCTTCCTCCATTGCTCTATTAGCCAGTTGAGTGTGCTGTCTTACCTCACCTGTATCCCACTTTTCACCTTTTCACCACCTCTCCATTATCTGTGCTTCCCCACATTCATGTATTACTGTTTGTGTTCCAAACTTTCCTACTTTTAGTAATGTGTATATTTGACTTCCCACTTCCATAACTCTTCCCCAAATGTTGCACTTGATTTCTTCACCGGATGTACTCTGGCCAAGGTTTCTTAAAGCATCTACTTATCACCTTAACTGCCTCCAGTCCTTGTACCCCAAAAAAGCACCCTTTTCTGCATAGCCAGCTCCTCCCAGAGCAGCTGTGTCCTTTCCTTGCTATGTAACTGGGAATCCTCAGCTTTATTGGAAGGGGCAGCACATATCTGACTAGAGAGAGAGTGAAACCCCCAGGCTGCACCCCTAAACTCAGCCTGGCTCACCGTTGTGTATGAGGAGGAGACAGTCCCTCCTCTGGCAGACTCTTGACATTTCTGTTCTGGACTGTCTCACAGTAAATGTTGAATGCTTCACATGAATATAGAAATCAAAGGAACCTTTGAGGCAGAGGGGAAGATAGAAAGAAGATGAGTGGGCATCTGGGTAGAGTTTTACTGGGGCTCACTTGTCTACTCAAGCCATACATTTTGACAGAACACTGGTGCTGCATACAGCCATTTATTATGGAGAAAATGGAAACCTTTTCAGACTGAGATGCTTAAAATAGGCTCCTAAATCGATGCTTAGGCATATAAATAGAAGCAGTTTGATATTCAGCAATGCTGAGTGTTCTGTTGATGCCAGTGTGGAAGAAAATGCTTTGTGTACAAAAGTGCATTATTAGAAAATGTGGAGGTTCGAGAATTGCTATTTACAGACAACCAGTTACAATCAGAGTAATCTTTTTTTGGGTCAGCTGGGCTTGACTCATCTTTGGCCTTCATATTTTATGTTTTTTTTGATGATTTTATGCAAAAGTAGTGTCTGTTATTATTGGATATTTAGCCTACTAATTGAATCTAATTTTCTCATGGGATTAGAATGAGAAAGTGAAGGTCTTTGCAAATTTCTTACTATCACACTTTCTGTTGTGTGCTTTGTAGAGGTGGAATGTCTGCTGCCATACCACACAGGTCGTGGGGCTGACTCCCGCTCTCACAGAAGTTGTGTTTCACAAGTTTTTACCAAAGCAGTCCTTGCAATGCTTTCTAAAGGAATGCGAGAGTGCAAAGAAATGTAGGTGAAGTTATTGTAACCCTGGCCTGTGCATGCCACTGTCTACATCCAGAAAGACCTTCTGTTTGGTTGGTTTTGGTTTTTTCCATGGATTCTAAGTGAACCTCACAGTAGAGCAGTTGCCTCCCCCGATTTTCTTCTCTCTCCTCCCTGTCAATCTGTATGAAGGTTTTCTGTAGAAATTACCCTGCTATGAAGTGTGCAGACTGCTCTGAGGAAGCCCTTATATTTACAGGCACACTCTGTGCAATAATGCAGGATGGTGAATGGACCAGGATGCTAGATATAAGCACTGATGAATATACTCTCAGGTGTACCTGATGTTATGTGAGTTATTGACATATGTTCCTAAATACAGTCCCAAAGCTTAGTCATTGAAAATTTTGCAGTGTCTGGGAACGCTATAAAATGACTACTTTTTTAAGGTCAGTGCCACTGGAATTTCATCTATGAAATGAAGTAGAAAAATCAAGCCACTTAACAGTGGACTCTTTGCCCTGTATGAAAAACAACAGAGTAAAATAGACATATTCCAAAACAGCAAGCAAAAATATAATTTTTATTTATTTAGTTAGTTAGTTAGTTTGGAAAGTGAAAGCAACCTGAGTTTGCTTTGGTACTGGCAAGGATGAATCCTAAGTTGTTTCCCTCTGAAATGCATGTTTGGCTCTGATTAATTTCTCTTTTAGGATAATGAAGACACTATTTCTATTTAGTTTTCATTTCTTCTTAGAATAGATAATTTCATACTGCAGCCTTCACTTGCATAAGTAGTTGAATCCATGAGGTTATTTGTATTAGTATGGCCTGCAGATTAGAGTCTTAAACCAGAGTATAACCAAATAATCATAGTTCAAAAAATTATATTTTTCATATCCTTAACATAATCTTTTGTAGAAAAATCTTGTTGTACTTTTCCTATTAATGCAGACCTGCAGTTAGATACCAATCAGTTGACTCATACTCAGGAGCCTAGGTTATTCTCTAGGTAAAGATTCTCATCAAATACAATGTCCTATTGTCTTGACTGCATATTGTAAGCTGTAAATATATTCAAAAGTTCACAGGAGAATATATAAAGAAGATATAAAGAATATAAAGCATTTAATAAGATTTGTAGCCATTTGCTGAAAACATTTAAATATATTGACATGTGTTAGTATAGGCCTTTTATTATTAAGTGCATACCTGCTTGATTTTAATTGCTTCTTTCCTGTAAGAGTGATTTTATGAACTTGAGATAATAATGATTAACTTACATATCATGGGCAGTTGCAATTAACCTTAATTTAGGTGAAAAAAAAGAGTAAGTATTTGTGATTAAAACAGGGACATAAACCAGATGATACTGACTATATTCAATGGGTACAGAGCTAAGCCATGTTCTGTGAGTGACATCAGACAGGTTGCAGGGCAACATCACTGGGAGCTCCAGACCAAATATTTACATCACCAAGTTCAGCAGGAACTGGCCAGCAGAACAATGGCCCGTATAAATAGATTATTTGAAAAACATAAATGGGACCCCTGCAGGAGTGGTCAGAGAAGTCCAGATCCCTGAACTCTGCTTTTGGCTCCATATATATATTATTGAATGTTTCAGTGCTTCTCATTTCCATTTATGAAGTGAGACTAATATTTATTTACTTTTTCAAACACTTGGATGTCCAAAATTGCTTGATATTGATAAATTGTTTGCAAGCCAAGCTCTGGCAAATCTCCTCTGTGCTTCTGGCACAGGAGTCTCTGTGGCAAGGAAGGGAGGTTGGGATTGACTTGGCATACCTTGAAGTCCAGAAGGAGCTGAGGGCTGCTTTACAGCTGATACATGTCCACCAATACAGACAAAGTATTTAGTGCAGAGCAGCCCTGAGACAGCTGTGGGCAAGAGTGAGGGCCTTTAACACTCAAGGGGCAGAGTCATTTGTGTGCCCTCCCCACTGCTGCCTGCACGGCAGGGCTGTAGGTGGGCAATGGGCACCCTGCCCACTGGCTCTGCTTGGAAAAAGGCACCTCCCCAGGCTTGAAGAGGATGAAAGGTGAGAAATGTGGCCATTAAAGAAGGTGAAATGCCAGAGACTGCCAGTCAGAACCCTTTGGAAAAGGCTATGCTGCATGCCGAGTTTGCTTGTAACAGACTGTGCTGCAGCCCCACTGTCAAAGTAAATGCCTGTCCCCCCACTAGAGCTTCCTGCTCCACTGAGAAACTTTGCAGAGCACCAGGGGCCAGAGATTCTGAATGGCTACCCAAAGTTAAGATTTGTCTTTTAAACCTCATGGTTTAAAGACCATGTTAAGCTCTTTCTAGTCTTTTTTTGGGCCCTGTCAGGGCTTCTTCATACACATCACCCCATAAAACCCAGTGAGACTCTCAGGGGCTTTACATCTCCTTGTAGTAACTTGAACAAAAGTGTGCAGAAATAATGGCAGCAGGTAGTATTTCATTTCATATAGTCCCTTTCCCATCCTCAGCTATTTCATACTTCTGTGCTGCTTGGACCATGGCTGCTGTTGAGTTTGAGCTCTCCTTTCCATTCCAGCATTTTTTGGTGGAGGCAGAGAAACTCAAGGAGCCACAAATGCAGAACCTCTGATAAAAGGCATTATGGAAATGCAAAAGGTGATACTGTTAGTGTACTTAATTATTAGTACTGTTCAAAGTTTCACAGTGATAAATGAGTTGATTGGAATTCTTTCTGTTTTCTATAAAAATGAAAACCTTCTGTAGAGCAGAAATATTAATTGAATTGAAAGTTAAATTGCTTCTGTTGGATAGCCCCATTTGCTAATTCAAAACCTGAAATAGTGACTTCAGGAAAATTCTACAATAACAGGCCAATATGATGTAAAAGGGAACATTACTTTTCTTGTCTGTTGTTTAGTACTGAAGAAGAACAGCAAGAACTTGTTTACATGCAAATGTCATCTGTATAAAAAGCAGACAAATGCTCTAAAGAGAAGATATTATTACAAAGACATAATTTTCCAGAGGCAGAAAAAACAGAGGAAGCATTTTGTGGTCATCAGCAGTGTCTCCATAAATCTGTACCATCAGGCATGCTGTGTGGTTGGCATGCATAGTGGTCTAAAAAAAGCCAGGGACCCTCAGCCTGGAGACTAAGAAGAAGGTGAAATGCAAGCAATGTGTCAAAGAATTTGCCGTCTGTGCTGAGCAGAAACCAGATGTTTTTGCTAGTAATTATTATTATGATAATTCATTTAAGTAGGAATAAAATAGGGCATGATTGTTTACTGCAGCATGTTTTCCCTAGACAGGCTTTGAAATGAGAAAAAAAATCTCAGAGGTTTTACTCCTGGTTAAATGAATAATTTTTTCATTTAACCAGGAATAAATATGGCAATGAAAATAGTTTTCATACATATTGCCCGGTAGCTGTGAATAGACATCAGGCACTTTTTTATTTGACTAAGTCACTAGAGGCTGTTGAGGAATGTTAGGAAAGGTCACTTTGAATTTATTTTTTTTTTTAACACATTTTACTTCCTACTGAGATGGGAGCTGAACAGTGGAAGACTGGCAAAGAGTTAGGAAGCATCTGCCTTGGTAGGTCTAGGTGGTTATTTTAGGTGAAAATCATGTTGGGAAGGGATACTGCAATGTGAGCCAGGCTTCTGTTGGTTATTGCAGGATATCCATTGGATTTTGCCCTGACATCTCTTACAAAAGTTGATTTCATGTGTGCACAAAATTTTAAAATTATTAAATCCTTCTCAGTTCCTGGTGTTTGATTAGGAACTCTCAGTAAGCAGAAAATATTTTTTTTCCTACTCCTCACTCCACTGCATATGAGTAGTTATCAGTGAGGTTTTTTATATAGATTAGAGAACAGTGTCAAGCAAGTGGTCAGCGAATATAAATCAGGTTGATCTATAGTCTGAGAAGAAAAGAATAGTTTTCAGCTGCTATCCTTTCTGAAAGCTTTGGAAGCTTTGCTTGAGTTAAATAAGTCCTATAGAAGAATTAAAATCTAAACGGAATCTGGAGGAGTTTAATTGAACAAGTGCATTATTGGGAGTCTCTCTGACGTTGAGGGTTTATTTATCACCCTGAATCCAATCACTTTATAAAAAAAACCAGCATGGGTTTCATTTACTTTGATGAGGTTTATTGCAAGATTCCAGAAAATCAATTTTACTGTAAGCCATATTAAACCCAGGGGAATATAAACACTATATGTACTACACATAACTTCTTGTTATTGCTTACTGGATCACTGGGGAAATTATATGTTTACCATGAAGAAGGGTTAAGGCTACATTCCTTGTCTTGGGTAACTCCCAGCCTGCCCATCGTTGTGAAATAAAACAAAATGGTAGAGTTCGGTATCAGCACTTAATTTGTCTCCATATAGCCTGAGGTATAGAAACACTCAGCAATAGTGACTTGATTTTCCAAAAAGCTTTAAATAGCTGTTGTTATATACTATCACTCTCCTCTATTGCAAAGAGATGGTAAGTGCAAGCAGTATGTATGCTGCGGCTGGTTGACCAACCCCAAGTAATTCTTGCTCCCAGAGCTTCTTGAGATACAAAGCCAAAACTCACTGGCAGTTAACTTGGAAATGGTCACGTTTGATCTGCTGGTTAGGGACTATCAAGAAAATTTGAAGGAACTTCTATTGTGCGTTTACTCTTTCTGTCTTTCCCCCCCATCTGATTTACATACTTGTTGAATTTTACATTAATTAAAAGTGATAGCAAAGTAATTTTGCATGAAAATATTATGTTCCCTCTGGCACTAGCAGGTCACAAAATCATTTGGGATTGCACTCAATAGATGGTTTCCTGTTTCAAAGTTTTTTACATACCAGTAAAATCAAACCATGTTTCAATTATTGGGTTGGGTTTTTTTCTCCTCCTCTGGCCTTACAGATTATTGTAAACTAGTTATATTTAAGCTGGCATAATGGAAAAAAATCGGTGTTCTTTACATGAGGAAACTTAGATTGCAAATAAATATACAGAAGTCATTTCCTGTATAAGAAGGCATCAGAATTCATGAAAGTATCTTTCAAAACCAAATGCATGCAGCCTGTTTCATGATGATTTGAATCCTTTCTTTTCCCCAGTGTTGGGCTCTGCTGTGCTGTGACAGGAAATGAGGAACTCTCTCCATGGCCTCAGTGGCTAAAGTGGAAGAGCAGAGTCAATCTGTCTGTCTATCCACATGAGTTTCATAAGAACTAAGATGGGATATCTGAGAAGTTCTAAATGTAGTTAAATAATCAATTTGATCTGTTTTTGAAAGAAATGGAGAGCCCAACTCCCTTATTAACTTTTGAGACTTCTTCCTTTCTATGTAATGCATGTTACTGTTCATGATTTTATTTACACGTCATGTGTGGTAGTGTCCTAATTGAAAAGCTCTTGATTGGGCCAAACTCCCTGTGAAATGTGTTTGGAGAAAGAGAAGAAAGAATTGAGATGTAGCCATTATTTAAAAGTATAAAGTCCATTATGATTTATGGATGGCTGTAAAAGTATTTTAACAGTAAATATGGAAAACCAATGTAAAATCAATCTCCCAAAATGTTTATCTTGTAACTCCTTCTAATACCTGTCTATCTATATATGTTTACTGAAGTGTTTCCAAGGGATTGCACATGTAGGAAGAACAATTAACAGACTTTGATTCACAGCAACATTGTCGGTAATCTTTTTGTCTCTGTGCAAGGAGAAAAGTTACACTTTTTAACTATCTACTTCAAATAATTAATTTTTTTAAAAAGCAGAACACACAAATTCAGTAAAAGAAAAAACTGCCATGGACCCTCATTATCTTGTTGCCACTCTTGCTGCCTGTCTATGTCATAGTTTTAAGTGTGAGTTCTGGAAGTGTAGGCAGTTTCTTGCAATTGATTTTACTGTGCAACTGAATAAAAGTATGACAAAAGTGAGAGTGGTTAAAAAGGAAGGAGTACCTGTTCTTATTTTGTGTTGTTCTCTTGAACTGAGTCACTTGGACTTTGGTGCAGTCATTGTCAGAAAGAGGCTGTGGATTTGTCATGGGCAACACTGGATTTGGGGTTGATTTTGGAAATCCAGGGTAAAGTGTGTGGCTTTGTGTTCTGGATTGCAGAGTTCATTTCACATTAGATTTAGCTCAAAGGGAAATTAGGCTGAATACCTTTGAATACCCTATCCACAACATTTCTTGGATTCTTTATAGCTGTGTTTTTTCTTCGTATACAGAGCACTTGAGCAAGTAGGAAGTAGCCTAGAGCTGGTGAATACAGAAGATGCTTTCTGAACCTGGGGCTTGACTATGCTCAAATATACTTCTGAAAGCAGCATGAGGCTGGGGGAAGTCAGTTTCTTCAGCAAATGAACAAAAGCTTGAGAATCTAACACCAAACACGTTAAAGATGTTGATGTCTCTAAATACCTTTTTATTTGTAATATCTAAAGGCTAGTTTGTGTGCACGTGGGTGTTTTCATACACCACACACAACAGAACAGTAAAACCCTTTAGTTTTGGTCAAGTATTTTGTTCTTTCCTTCATTCTTTTCTTTGTATCTGTGCACCAAGGAACTGAATTATGCTTCAGCAGCTAAACAAATTATGCAAAATTATACACCATGAATATTTTATATCACAGAACCCTGAAGCAAGGACTTTCAATGGCTTTATGTCTGCAGCAACCTGTGTCATACCCAGGTGAATTCCACAACTGATAAGTCCCCTTCTTCCTAAAACTTTACTCAGGTCTTTATTTTATTTTCTTTTCCTCTGCATTTGTCAGTGCTTATTAATAGGAATATCTCAGGGGTTTTATTGTATGTAAGAAAATGGAAGTTACTGCCGTCAGCCTTCTTTTTACTACTGCATAAGGGAGGGAAGCTACTCCCCTTATAATTCTGAATCTATTTAAAATTTCATAGAATCATATAAAGCAATTAATGTGACAAAAACAAAAGAAAGTATAAAAAACATAACCAAACCACATTTCATCTGATGCTGGACTGCACCTACTTTGATAAAACTGTCTTTTAATTTTTGGTACTCCAAAGTATATTTTCTTAGAAACATATTTCCACTTCTTCAGTAAAACTTCAATTACAAACCCATGAAGACTTCTATAGGGCAAGCAGAAGCTATGATGCACTGGAAACTGAGAGCAGTTTATAGAAAATGTTTTAAATTTTTCATTATTTTACTAGGTGCAATTAGTGATCTCGTCCTGTTTCCATCTAATACTAAAGAGCTGGCATCTTGATATCCCACGTGTCTGCCCCTGAAGTGGATGACAAAACAGAAATCTTGTAATTATAACTTAAGAGGGATTCTCTGGCACTGCTTACTGGTTCCTGGGATGCAGGGCTTGTGAGTTTAAGCCGTAATTTTGACTACAAGTGGCACAGAAACAGGGAAGGTGGGTACATTTCAGTGTGCTCATTAAGCTTCAGTGTGTTCCTATTGCTGTATATCATTGCTGGAGTACGTGTGTAATTTGGGGGGGTTAAGAGGGTTAAGGGCTATTCATTTCATACCACTAACTTTTCAAGAGCATGACTCGCACAAAATCTCTACTAGCTCATCTAAAGAATCTCCTCCTACTCTTGAAAATAGTTTTGGGGGTAGTCTACCTGTTTTCTCTCCATTTCGTCCATTCAACGACTTTTGTTGACGCCAAATAATTCAATATAAAATAAAATTTTTCAGTTACAATAAAAAATATTCACTTCCACAGGTAATATTAAAGCCTATATGTTTCTATGTCATGCCTACTGCTGTAATATTTTAGTATTGATCTATTTGTCCTCTTTTACAGTTAAAATTGAATATGCCATTACACACAAGACGGTTTATGACAGAGGTCCCTGTTTTGAAAGGTGTTTGAGAATTTATATGATTTTGGGTGTATATTGAAACACTTTCTTTAGCTGGAGCTGTAAAGAGTAGCTGTATGCTGTGATGTCTCTGGCTTATACCTGTTTATATGGGTGGTCACTGCAGGTGTGGTGTTATGCCAGTCAATTAGAAAACACTTCATGGCTGCACTACTCTTAAATTTGCTTTCCTTATTTTGGTAGAATTTAAAGGATTTTTGCTCAAGTGAAATGTGCATTATTGTTACTGTCTGCTGGCCGTCATGGATAGTACTGCTCCAAAATTAACCAGTGTTACTATGTAAACAATAAACAACGTATATAACTGTCTCTTACTGCCTGACAGATTGTGCACATGTATCGGTATAGATTATAGAAAGGAGGAAGAACATATTTTGTTTTCATCTTACAACACTAATCTATGTTAACAGCAAAGTGTGTAGCTCAACAGTCCTCTCTAAAATGTTCTGATTGTGCATCTTTCTTTGTGCATTTTGGTGATGTTTTGGCTTAGATTTGACTATCCAGTGTTTCAATGGAATGTAAGAATTAGAATTTATTTTGTTCACTGTTTTTACAGCTCAGTGGAAAGTGCAAGTAACATTCATAAAATGTTAATGGCCAGATAAAATTGTAAAATATTATTGATTAATTAACCTGAGATCCAGATCAGATAAATGCAATGTTTCCTTTTTACTGCAGGATGTGAGAGTAGGCTGAGAAAATATAATAATAATATGACAATCTCCTGATGATTTTAAAGTATTTTACCTTTTAAAATGTTTTTTACACTGAAATATGGAATGGTCACTAAGGTTGTAACTGAACCCATGTACAGGATACAGGATTGGAGAAATATTATCTCTGGATCCAAATAAAATGAAAATCCTGATAAAGAATAGAACTGTTTAAACAGTTCTAGAGACAGGACCTTTTTGAAGATAGAAATGAAACACAATGTTTTTAAGAGAGAACCTCTGACTTAGCCTGTATAAAAAAGAAAGTGTAAGGATAGTGCATGTTTTTTGTTTCAGTGAGAAATATTGAATATTTACTGTGCTTCCTTGAAAAAGCAAATTGCAATGTCCTATCAATACATAGTTACAAATGCAGAATTTCTTTTGTATATTAAAAAATATTTCAGAGGAAGGAAAAATGTACACAACTTTATTTGGTAGAATTTTACACCACAAAAGTGAGATTTTTAACAGCTTTTAATAAAATAATGCATATATTGTTTGCTTTTTTGATGGGCTTTTATAGTAACATTTAAGTGTGAGCCAGTTGAAATAACACACACAGCTGCAGGAAAATAATGCAAATTTTGACATTTGAGATTCAATAAATGGAAGCTTTGTTAACTTTTATACCAAAAATCTAGTATTTTGTTATAAAGCAAGCTGTGGAATTAAAAAGACTATGCATGAGTCTTAAAGTGAAGCAAGTCAGGATATGTTTGCTTTTCCTGAAGCGTGAGCATTTAAGTTAACTGACACTTACTTAATCTTCTTCTGAAGAGAACCGGTACTCCTACATTTTTCAACCCCTTTTTTTCCCCTGTTTTTCCCACACTATATATTTGGTATATTAGACTTGAGATATTCAGGGGCTTATAAAATGAATGGAAGTCCAACTCCCATTGGAATCCAATGGAAGTTCAATATATTCCTCCTTTGAAAATCCCAGCTTTACGTGATGACAGTACCTTTTTTTTTTCTTTTTTTTTTTTTTTTTTTTTTTTTTTTTTTTTTTTTTTTTTTTTTTTTTTTTTTTTTTTTTTTTTTTTTTTTTTTTTTTTAATCCTTGGCATTATTATTGATTGTAACACATAAACTTTAACAAATACACAGTCAGGGAGTGTAACTTGGATGAGGAGGAGTCTGGGTATGTGAAGGAGGATGATTAAATGATCTGAATTAGGCTGTGAAACATATTCTGGCTGTGGGAGGACAAAATTTGGCAATAACAGGTTGGCAGAACAGAGTAATCTGAAGCTTGATTCTGACTTCTGTGTTTCAGCTTTATACCAGTGCGGGGAAAAAACTTGAAGAATGCCTGTGAGGAAAAGGGAGGAATGAATACCTGCTCACGGAAGAGGATTTCAGTTTGTCACTGTCACTCACCTCTTTGACCCCACGTGTGAACAGGTGGGAAGACAGGAAGAAAGATTATAATCTAGATGGATTTATTAGCAGCTATAGTATAGAGGTTCTTCAGAGAGAAATTTGCTAAGATATACTTGAACTACAATTCTTCTAGGTATCCTAAGGGAATTGAACATCCTTTTGGATGTAGATCATTGGAACTTGGGTTCACTGATAAGTTACTAGGTTCAAACCAAAATCAATGTGTTCAGTGATAATTATGCATTAATTATGTGTTCCAGGGAACTCAGGTCATCAAGTAGTTATTCCAAGCCTCTTTATTATTTTTCTTGAGATAGCAAGATGGGTTTATTTTTAGATTATATTCTTCATGTCCATTATTTAAATGGCTCCAGACCACACTTGCATCACAATAAACATTTGTATGTATTTGATAAATCTTAGATCTTTTCTTGTCTTTTGAGGTGCTAATATGTGGCTCTTTGAATTATATTTTCTAGCTCTAGGGACAGCTCTTGTGTAAGGAATCATGGTGTTTGAGATTTACTACTGGTAGCATTTAACACTAATTCAGCATTTAAAACTGGCCATGTTCAACACCTCAGGTTTAATATTCTTTTTATACAAGGTTTTTATTGGTAGTGAGAAATGAAAAAAAAATTACTTACAGATGTGAAATGCAGAGATAGGTTTTCTCTTTTACCTTTTTCTTCAGAAGCTCTAATAGGGGGTGGGTGAATAGAATGTGAAGAAGCATAGCTGAGTTGGAGGCTCCCCTTGGTCAGGCAGATCTCCTTTTAGGAAATTGCTAAGCCGTATGGTACACTTGGGATAGCTAGCACCTAAATGTGTGGAATTGTAGAAGTATCAAATTCCCAGTCTTTAAAGATAGGGCAACTCACAGAAGTCTCTAGAACTGTGACTCTCCGGAGGTCATCCATTTCCTGTAGCAGCTTGCTATAGAAGGAAAGATCTGAGCCTAAATTCCTAGTAAAGAAACGACAGGATAAGGTACCTTCAGGTCATTTAGAAAGATTTCCGACTCCCCAAATCCCACAGAAATTCAGCTCTGCTACCATGCTGAATCTGTACTGGTTTTCATCCCAGGAGGGTTGGAAAGATTGGCAGTGGCTGATAAAGGATATTTCAGAGGGAGAAAGCAGTTGCACTCTGGGAGTTCTTTTAAATTTGGAATCCACAAAAAAGGTTACTACAATAAGACTCTGCTGTCCATCACATGACATGTTGAAGGACAAGCTGTGTCCGGAAAGGTAGAAGCACTTAATTTCATTTCCTAAAGTGTACATCTATTTGTAAATGGCAAAAGGATTTTGCCTTTGAGGTACAAAGCTTGTGCAGAATGTAAATTAACTTCAAACTGAAATAATTCACAGTTCTGAACAAAAATAACATAATGGTTGTTATAACCATGTTTATGAAATGCTAAACTTTAACACACAGCAATCAGCCAAAGCGATACAGCAGTGTAAAAGACTGCACACTTAATAATTGTAAATGTTACATGAGAGCAAGTTGCTTGATTAAATTTATTAGAAATGTGTTACGAGCATTTTAAGAAATAAAGCATTTATCGCAAAATGATGATTTCTTCACTTAAGCTCATTAGGAAATCACACATCAATTCATGCATAATTACAGGGGAATTTCTGCCACTTGCTACAAATCATTACCACATTAACTAAAGTTGACATAATTTATCTGTGATTTGGAAAAGGTGGTATCTAAATAGGAAAATTACCTTATAGAGAGGATGAAACTATCAACATCATCACAAAGCACCTAGCCTTCTCTTATATGTTAGACAAAGATGCACCTTTTAAATCTTTTATATGTAAAACTTGTACTTTTGAATGAGCTCTAAAGCTTTTCTTTCCATGTCAGAATCCCATATTATGGATCCAGTGCCAGGTACTTAATGAATCGTTGATAGTCAAGGCACGTTTACTTGCGCCAGACGTACTCATTGTTTTTAATGATCATTGCAGTTTCAGATTGAATTGAAAGGGTTTGGGGGAGGCTGGGAGACGGGGAAGGAGCAAGTTTTGCAGCATTGGCAAGCTAGTCCCACAGCAGCAGAGCTGCCTTCTGCCAGCACCCACAGCGTTTATGCTGCACTGTGTTTACATTCCCGCGGTGTTTACGGTGGACATAGCTCTCATGTAGCCTGTTGCACCTTCTTGATTTCCCAGACTTTGAGAATGGTGTGTAATTGATGGAGTTCATTGACAGAATGGTTTGAGATAGAATTGATAGAGACACACAAGCTCGTTGTGTGTCTCATCACCAGGTGTTTCTTTAACAGCTGTTTTGCACGTTTTCTATTTGTTAGTTCTCTAATACACTTGTGAAGGGGCAACTTAGACTCAGAATAATTACACCACTTGCTCATCTGTCCAGGAGACATGTAAAAATGTAGTCTTTTGAAACTTTTGAAACTTTTGTATGTTTAGAGAAAAATTGCTCTGTAACTTTGCAGGCTTTCATTATGTGGTGCAGGACCTGGTTCAAGCATTTCCCTATTCCGTATTCAAGTGCTGTATCTTTCTTACTATTGGAAAGTATTTATGTCACAGTTACTGAGTCTAATTAGAAGGTGTTTTTTGTCTTTTTTAATCTGGGGCATTTCAGTTGCACTGACACCTTGCAGGGAACAGTGGGGCTGTGCATGGAGAGGTGAAGGAAGGCAGATGAAGAAGGGATCAGGGAAGTGAGATAGTTTTTAAAATTGGCTTTGCTGTCAAAAATAATGTACCTGGAAATACACGCTCAGTTTTGTAGTGAAGTACTGATGCTTTGTTTTCATCAGCCCTCCTGAAGGGTTTTTGTGTGTCCTTTGTTTGGGGTCTTTTGTATAAACTCGGGATCTGCAAGTTGAAAGTTATGCTCCTCCTTCCACATTAGTACCTCTCATTTATAGACTGAAGCATTGTTTCCTGTTTCTTTCTAAATTTATCTCCCTGGCAACGTGTAAGCCACTTGCGATTCTTTTGCTACTAACTTTTTACTTCATTTCTGGGTTCAAATAGGGGCTTAAGGGCTGTTATTTTCTGAGAAAGATAAAATGTTGAATTGTACATTTTAAGTTCGGGATTTTCGGTGGCTTTAGTATATTTTCACGCTGTTTTTCACAACCTTTAGTAAGGTAGGATGTGAAGGTTGCCTGAGTTGGCTGTGTCAATGAAATAGCTTGCTATTGCCAAAAAGGGTAGCTCTGCTCCCTCCTCCTTTCTTGTTCCTGTCTGACCCTATGTTGAGCTGACTCGGCATACTAAGCTGACAGAGAAAGGTCCCCTTTTTCAAAAAAAAAAAAAAAAAGCTTTCTTACCAGTGTTGCAAGTTAAAAAGCGCCTTCAGAAGCCCACCTATTTCAGTGCCTTTGAATTATGATTGCCATTGTAATGGTTGATTATGCTATAAAAATAAATTTGACAATCTGAGATAGCTAATGCCATTTCCAGTTTTAAAAACTGTAATCTACATCCTAAATTTATAGGGAAATAATTATATCTCAGTACCTTGTTAATACACACGATGTCTATGCATTTAAAAACAAAAGTTAGAGAAGGGCTTCCTAATTTGTGCAGCTCTTATGCTTTTAGAGATTTTTATTTCTTTAATCTTGGAATAGTCATTTGTAACCAAATTAGGGGTTTGATATACTGAATGAATTGGGTTCTTAATCATGTTGCACACAAAATTCATGCTATACATGGAATTTGTGTTTTAAGTTTTCATTGCTACTGGAATTTCAAGTTGGTTTTGATTAATCTTGAAGTGGGCATTGCATCCTTAGGTAGGAGGCAGTATATTTGGCAAAGAATGCCAACTTTGGCAATGGTTGAAGACATTGTGATGATGAAAAAGAAGGAGGGGGGGAGAAATACAAAAAACCAATCTGAGCAGCCATTCTACTGCGGTGACAGCAGCAGTTTGGTACATTGTATCAAAATGAATGGGCTTTGCATAATTGATTTCAACGTACTAGTAGCCTGAGGTCTAAGCTGCTCCAACCCAGAACTTATTAGCCGTGCTACAAAGACGAGAGAAAACTGTGCAATCTGCTACAGGGGAGGTAGAGAATAGCGTTGCTGTTAGAGTAAAAGCTTTAAAAGTAGGACAGAGCTGCTGAGAGCTACCCCTTTTGTATATTTATTGGGGTTATTCTGTTCATCTCATTCAAATACAATAAAAAGCTATTTTAAAGTTTTTGTGCAATATCAAATACTGAGAATTAGAATCTTGCTACTCAGTAGGTTTTATTACCTAATTCAAATGGCATCCCCGCACAAAGTGTAATAGCTGCGTTATGAGATCTTTTGTAACTGGGATGCATTTTGAATAATCTCAGCAAAACTATAGATGCAAAAATGAGCCAGATGCTCTTTTGGGATCCACTTTACTTGCTTTTTGTTGCTCGTTCACACACTTACAAGTACTGGTTTTATTTAATCATGTTCTGCACTGGTGTGAATCAACAAGTGTGTTTCCTGGGGTTTCCTAAAGAGAAGAGGATTATGTGCATTACAGAAGCACATATAACTGTATTACAGGAAGTGAAAAAACTAATAGTTGGATGTAGAATTACTGTGTTGAACAAATGAGAATATGTAATTTTAATGTCCTGTTTCCTTGCAGCATTGTACCAGTATCTTAGTGCATGACGTCTGTTTTGCTTTGCCTCTTCTGGATAGATACTTCTGAGTATATGGAGGGCCTGTATTCATGCAGCAGACTCATGAGAGTAGAGGGATATATATATTTGATAGGGGAAAACACAGATTAACTTTTCTGACTAGAATCTAGGATGGGTAGTTGCAGGTGAAGGACTGGGGAATTAGATTTGAATGAACTAATGTGCTCAGTGTCAGGATTCCCAGGCTATTAGACTTCTTCTTTAGAAAACCATGACAAAGTTCTTCATTGGTGTTCATTATGCTTCATTCAGCAATGTGAAATATTGACAGTGACTCCTTTAAACATGAGTATTCTGCATAGATCAGCATCAAGCACCTTAGTTATGCCCTTGCTCATATAAGGAGCTAAATGGTATTAAGAAGAATATTGTACATTTATCAGTAGTGTAGTGTTTATTCTGAGAGGATCCAGAGCTGTGATTGACTGAATGAGGTTCAGTACTCTATAATTAGCAGACTTTCTAACCTATTTTTAAAAAGTTTGACTAAGGAAAGTTTGAGTGAAGAGAATTCCATGTTACTGGAAATGTTTTATTCATTTATTTTTTTATTTGCACTACTTTCACAGAATCTTCATAACCTTCACAGAACTGTAGAGGTTGCTGAAATATCCTATATTGTTTGAACAGAGACTGCCTCAGAAAGATAATGAAGGAAATCTTTGGTCATTTTTTTTTTTTTTTGATCTTAGGCTATTTAAGATTGTGACATCCTCCACAACAGAAAGTTATGAACAGGTTCTTGTGACCCATTCTGATGTATGTATTGATCTATAGGACCCATTTTAAAGTATCTCTTCTGCTCTGGCAAAGACATCAATTTGTTTCTGAGGTTGAATCATGATTTTTGAGATTTATGCAGACATTATAAGGGGAAGGATATAGGCCAGGTTGTAACAACTTTAAAAATATTCTGATACTGGTAGTATTTGTGTGAATGGCTGACAGAGCCCATCCACAAAAAGTTGTGCGGCAGTTCAGCTTTGTCTTGCACCGTAGGTTTGACTGATGATCAGGAGAAACCACTGTTCATAATAGTAATAACAACAATAATATGAAGGTCCTTGAGGACTTACTGGAAGCAGCAGTAGGCCTGCCAACTTTTTTTTACTTGTTTTCAAAAAAGTCTAAGATAGACATTTTTGCATTAAATTAAACACTAGTGCAAATTTTGGGTTAGTGTAATGTGCCTCTTCTATCAAAGAAGCCTTGTTGGTGAAAAACCTCACAATTCCAGTAACTCTTGATATGGAATTCTTGCTCTGTGATGTCCCAGATGATAGAGGTTAGCATGAGACATACACAGGTGGTTTCTTAAGTTGTTTTTACATCTTTTCTCTGAAGTTTATCCTGCAGAAGAGGAGACAGAAAAAATAATCAAGTTCAGTTTTGAAATGCAGATGCCATTTGTGCACTGTTTTGAGCACCATCAAATCATACTAACAGTAATGGTGAGTTAGGAGTCCTCAGAATGAATTGTTACAGGAACATTGAACAAGAAGGAAACATACCCTTGTTTAATTCCTTTCTATTTAAAGTGGCTTGCTACATTTGCCCAGATACAGATATCTTAGCCTGCTTCATCTTGGTAAGACAGTCTTTAAATTACCATTTTCCAATATTTTGAAGAAACATAGGAGGAGAAATACATAGAATCTTTGACAGGAATCACAGTCTGTGCCTTCATGAAAAGCTGGCTACTGAATCTGTTTCAAGACCTAAAAGGCTTGCCTGTGTTCCCCCCGCTGACATAAAACTATGGCTGAATTTTCAAGGGTGAGGTTTACAGTAGATGTGACAGCAAGAAAGTGGAAAAAGCAATTAAAAAGCTGAGTGTGTATGTTCTTATTATGAATGAAGATTGCGTAACCTGGTGCTTTCTGTTATAGAGACCTCATTTTAAATTGTAAACAACTTCTCAAATTATAAGCATTTGGGGTGAATTTTTTCAAGCTAAGCACCTGCCTCCGGCTCCATTGTGGGAGAGTTTCAAGTAAGTTTGTCCGTTTCTGAGAACGAGTTTAAGGAGTAAAGATGTTTTGCCTATCTTGGAATAAATACATGCCTGTTTTGCTTTTGAAGCTCTAGCCTGTTTCAAGCAGGGACTTGAAATTTGTCAGGGCCTCCGTCAAAGCCTACATAAAACTATGTTAAGTTCTCCATTTTTGGTCAAGCCTCTGCAAATCTAAGCTAGCTCACATATCAGGGCAGACTTGTCGGAACCTAATGGCTGAATTAAAGATTCACAGAGGTGTTCAGTCTTCTGACCAGCTGTATATTTGGGGGGGCAGGGAAGTATGCATTTAGGTAGGAGCTGTGAGCCTGGATACACTTTTTGCATATTGCTCTAGTGCAGTGAAGATTCTGCATTCACGTAGGATGCTCTGTCCCTTCGGGTACTTTTGATGCTCACTCAACTGAATACGCTTTATTTTTGGGCTTTGGGGTCTGCTTTAGTTGCTCTCTGTGTTTAATCCCTTCCCATTGCAGCAGTGCAGTGCCAGGACTGATCTTCTCAGAGCTCTTGCTATTGCAGCCTGAAGGAAAGCTGGCATGACTGCGTGTACAGTGGGAAAGGTTGGGTGCAGAAACCCCAGGAGAAGCCTGGGGAACTGGGGAGAGAAGGAGGGAGGGGTAGGAACTAGAAAGGGGTTGCAAGGGTGTAGGTGGAAGAGAAAGTAGAGGATAGTCTTTGCAGGAGGAGGAAGGGGGACCAGTGACTGATGCTTGGGAGAGGACTTAACAGGCAGGATGGAAGCAAGCAGAGCTGAGATTGAACCAAGGGTATTAGAGAGCAGGAACAAGCAAGATGGATGGAATACCAAAAACAGGGGCAAGAACTGACATGAGTAGGTGTGAATAGAAAGAGAGGGGAAGAACAGGGATTGTGGCCTGAGGTACAGGGTTTTTTTCAGCAAGTAGAAATTCCAGAGTGAAAGAAAACCAAAGCTTACTTCGACAACATCTCTCGTGATGAGAGTATTTGGTTTAATGATATATTTGTAAATACATGGTTCTGTTAGAATGTAGGATCTTTGGGGCTCTGACTCTGCTTGATCATGATTGCTAAAATACTGTGTATGCTTTTGCACACTCATGTTTTTATTTATGGGAATAAATAATCTATTGTTACCATTTCCAAGTTGCATTACAATATTAAATGTCAGTGGTTTTACTGAATCCCTCTCCTGTTCACTATTTTTGGTATTAAGTTGTGAGGCTCTTTGTGTAGACCTGCAAAAGTGGGTTTTCAAAGATGTTTTTGTTTCTTCTAAGCATGATAGCTGTAATGAAAAAGCTCTTTCTTCCATGACACTATCTTTGTTCTTTCCTACTCTACCCTAGTTGCAGAGAAGTTCAATACAAGGAAAATTAGTTTAACAAAGACATACATAGATACCCAGATGAAATCTATTTCTATTCCATGGTCAGCAGCAAACTGCTCCACTAGTGATAAAGCATGCCTCTTCCATAGGGCAAAGCTGAACTCAGAGGCAGGCTCACCTTCCTCACCAGTGCCAGCATTGCTAATCAGGTAGCTGCCATGAAGGGTTGTTTGGGGAGAGGAGTTTGTGTGAGTGGGAGAAGGAAAATCATCCTGCTTGCTGAATACAAAAGTAGACTGGGTACCCCTACCAGCTGCGACTCCAGGATTTTCTATTTTTTGTACTCTTATCAATATTTTCCTCTTATCCACAACTACCTCCCAGTAAATTCACCTTACCTTCAGCTAAGAAAGCAAGAGAGAACAAGTATTCTGTCCGGAGAGTGATCTGATAAGGATTTGCGTAAAAGCTGTGCAACTGGCATTCCCATCTTCCCTCCCCATCTTTCCTGTGCTCACTTGTGATTTAATGCTATTTCCTTAGGCAGTAAGTGGTCTGGGACCTGGAATACTGAATTTACATCTAAACAGGCAAAAGGTGACAGTGCAAATACAGTTTATTGTGTCCCTACTCAGGCAACTCTCCTCAGTTTTCTAACGAGTTTCTTATTGACTCATTTCAGAAGGGAAATAACCAGCCTATTTGAGGAATACCTGTGACCTTCCATTGTCTTTGGCATAATACAAATAGAACTTTTTTTCCAGAAAATAAAATTACTTGCAACTGACATAAATAATTTTGCTAGGAATACTGGAGGTGATGTTTCCCTGGAAGTTGAATGACTTTGTTCTTCAGGCTTGTTATGAATTAAAGAGAAAGATTCCTCGTCATGGCTTCTCTCAGCATAAGAATGATTTTGTTAGACGCCATAAATGGTTTTCAACTAGAAATTGTTGGTCTCTTTGTGTACTTTATATATTAATGGCATATAAAAATTAATGGTTTTAGTGTGCTTACCTTGAGCTATGTTGCTTTGAGCCACAGAGCTGGCTTAAGGCATCTGAGATGTGAAGGCAAAGTTGCGATTCTCTGCTATGAGGATGAACGCCAGGATGGGAAAACCTTTCCTGCTGTAGTGAGAGGAGAAACACTGATTTGAACAGCCCTTCCTTCCCTCTCCAGGTAACTGCTGCCTACATACTCCAGGCCCTTTCTTGCTCAGTATGGCAGGAGTAGTTGCCAGAGGTGAGGTGAAATAGGAGCTGGAGTTATATTTGTACTCCCAACAATGTGGTAACCTTTGTGGAACAGCTTGCTTTTTCCCATGGCAGAAACAGCCATCCAGTGGCAAAACTGCAATAATTAGGAAAAAAAGGAATTTGTTGTAAAGCAATAGCAGATCAGAATAACTTACTCATAATATTTAGTGCAGTTTTTTTGGCTTAGTTTTGCCTAAAGTCTCTAATGAATCAATCTAATGGAGTTCTTTAAAGTTCTTGATGCACAGCCCCAAGCCTGACAGAGTTCAAGAAGGATTTGGATGATATTCTCAGGCACATAGTTTGACTCTTGGGGATGATCCTATGCAGGTCTAGGAGTTGGACTCGATGATCTTTGTGGGTCCCTTCCAGCTCAGCATATTTTATTAAGTAATAGTTCGAAACAGCAAGTAATTGGTGAGTGATGAAATTTCTTTTTTCCACCCAAGTCTCCCTATTAAATATTTGTTTCTGCCTGTTGTCTGTATGCTTTCTCATCGAGTAGTAGTTGTGGGCTGACTAAACAAGACATGCTTCATAGTCTGCTAGGGAGGGTGGTTTTCTTAGAAGCTGAGAAAATCTCCACATAGCTAAATTGATACCTAAGCTTTGCTTCCAAATCTGTATGCAAGATCCTGATTTTTCCAGGGGTCTGAGCAGATGTTGGTCCTTAACAGTTTTGATACCCAGCCCAGCTGTATGCATGCCTAAGTAGGACCTTACTAAACTCTCTGGTTAGTGGTATTTCTGTTGTTTTCACAGCATACCTTACCTGCATATGTTTCTTAGGTGTGCATATGTTGAGTTTAGGAACTGAAAAAGAAAGTGATTTTATAGTTGCTTCTGGAATGCTCTCTTTAAACATGGAAGTAGAAGAAGATCATGCATCCCTGCTTACTTTGCATTTGGTTTTCCTAATTTAAAAGAAGAAAATCTCTGAAGAAGCTGAAGTGAGGTAGGATGAGCAATATTCTGAACTTTGCATATTCACTTACTGGTAGCTAATTCCTCTGAGAATTTCTTGAATATATACCTACTTGTGGAGCTTTAACTCCAGATGCTAATTGAGATGAGTTACTAATTAAACAATGACTAGCCTTCCAAACTGCCCCTCTGGAGAGTTTTCAAATCCAAAGCTACACAAAGAAAGTACCATGGTGTTAATTTCCCTAACAAAAATGTTGCAAAAAGCTACCCTAAATCTCCAGTTCTAACTTCTCTATAAAATGTGGTTTATTTGAAAACAAATTTTGAATAGGAGCTGATACTGAGAATTATATTGTAGTCTGTTAGTGGTGCTAGAAAATAATCTGTGTAACTTCTGTAATAGAGGCTTGCCTTTCCCAGACAATGATTTAACATCTTGAAATCAAGTTTATATAATCTAGTTTTCCCATATAATGGATGTGGGTCTGGAAAGAGCACTGATAAAAGCTACGCATTGATTGAAATGGAAATTCTAAACCACCTTCAGCAAAGTGTAGATATAGGATGTAAAACAGCTCGGTCCCGGTGGAACACGGTAGAATGCAAGCCAGCCATTAAACTCTTTAGTTCATCTGCTTCCTCCACAGATTTTATGACTATTAAAAAGACCATCTTTAGGGCTAAGTGCTAAAGAGACTCTTATCCCAAATGCTATTCAATCCTGCTTCTTAAATGAGGAGATTATAGGGATGGAGACCACTTATGATGTACTTTTCCGTCCCTTTGTCCCTAGAAATTCTACACAAATCTTTCCTAAAGTAGAAAAATCATTAAAATGCCATGTGCTAAAGTAGTGAATTTACAGATAGTGATGGGTACCATGTTTAAAGAAGTTGTTTTTTAAGGACAGATAATACTAAAGGGATCTGTGATAAGCTGCAGTTAGCTAGTGATTGACTAAACAGAAATAGCCTCTGCCACCGTAGTTAACTAACTCTGAACAGTCTGTTGCCAAATACTAGTATTTTGGGAGGCAACCATATTTCTGTAGCTGATGGTCTGCATTCACCAGGAACTGCTGCTGTCCAGGAGCAGGGATTCCAGAGTGCAGTCATGGGTAAAACTGAGAAGTTTATGTTGTTGGGAACTGTAGCAGTGGCTTAAGAGTGTTGTAATACCCAGTTGGAGCCTATAGAAATTGTCATTTGATTTTCCTGAGGACATATAGAAAAAGGTGAATCAGATAGAAGCATGTGTGAATTAATTTCCCTTGCTCAGTAGGTATCCATGTTTCTGATGACCGGTTTTCTTCCTCTCACACCTGGATAAAATCGAGTGTTGGAGGGGAACACCTGCATCGTCTCCTTCCCTAGCAAGATGAGCAGGCCAGTACAGAGAACCCATGTTTTTGCCTCATCCATACTCATGGAGTTGTCAAAGGACAGAATGCACCCGACTGACAGTGCTGGGGATACCGAAAGCGCTGTCCCAGATTTACCCCTCCAGATGCTCCCACTGGCAAGTACTATAGCTAGGCAAATGTTTTGGCTGCAAGGAAGCCCTCCAGGCTTTTCTACAATCCCTGCCTCCTTTTCTGACTCAGCTGAATAAAAAATTATTTTTGTACCTGTGAGCTAACCTTGGCTGCTGCTAAAATTATCATAAAAGGTGCTGAAGAGACAGTCTCGACACCAGCGATATGTTGGGAAAGGGATGGATATGCATTTTGGTCAAAAGCTTTTTGACATTTTAGCTATGTGTTACATTAAGAAGGCGCAGCAGTAGTAACAGACTAGTGGAGGTGTGTCCTATGTCAACAATATAAAGAGGACTTTTTCTGCCCAGAAAAGGATGGCCAGGTATCTGCAAGGGGTTTTTTTCTGTGTCAGTTTTCTTCTGGACTGACAAGAATGTAAGAGTTTTCATGCTAGGGGAAAACAATTTGCCTGCAATTCTGTATCAAGCAAGTTTTGGACAAGACCTGTAATTGCCAGTTAGATTTTCCTTCTCAATCAACAATTTCTATGAACATTTTTTGATTAATTCCTATGAGAAATTACAGGTGATAAATGTTGGTAAAGACTTACTAACTATGCATTGTAGCTGTTTCAGGATTTGCATTTTTGATAATACACTTTTTGCCGGCATCATGTCTTATTTGGAGAGCCCTATCTAGCAAGGGAGCCAGTGGGTAGTCTGATAGATACTGTGGTAAAAGTAAAGTCGCTAATGCAAAAATTGATGATGTTTTTGTGTAGTTCTATGGACCTACTGAGTTGCTACGTACAGAGCTTGAACTTTTTCTGTCCTACATGTTTTTTATACCAGGTAAAGATGGTAGTCTAACTGCTACCAAATCATTGTGGAAGCATTTCACACTTGGGTTTGTTCAGGTGTGAAGCAGTGCTGGAGGGAGGAGGCTCTGGAGAATATAGCCATCAAATTCAATCATTATCTCTGAAAAGAACAGACACTGCAGTCTAGAGGCAGGCAGGAGTGTGAACTGACGTGGTGCACGTTCATCACGGTATTCTGCTGATACTACTTAAAATTCCTGACTTAGAGCCACACTATTCCTCAACGCTCCTAAATAGTGTAGTGCTGCTCAAACTGTGTGGTGGGGAAATGGCTTCAGGTGTAGGCAAGCATACTCATACACTCAGGTCTCACACCTGCAGATTTTTGAGTGTAGCCTCCTACAGAGAAAAAATTAGCCTGTTCACTAATTTCAGCACAAAGTACCAAACATTTCATAGCTATTAAAATCTTGGTATAGTGTAGGTTTCTGGCTGTGTTCCAGCTTTTACTGGCAAACACTTCCTTGAAAATAGCTGTCTTTTGATACACGACTTTTACAAGAAGCTGGTGATGCAAAATTTCAGTTTGAGAGAATATATGTTGTTGAATTTTACACTTTGTTGCTATGTATTTTGAAAATATGCTTGAAGGCCTGATTTAACTGGAAGGAGTTGGGAGAGTAATCAAACAGAACAAAATGGTTATTCTGATAGCTAAGTACTTTGTGCCAAAAAGGACTGAATACTCTTACTTATTCTGTACAAAGTTAGATGCTGGTGCTGTGCTACTGTGTGGGCAACCATTATGCACCCACAACAGTAGCTTGCACAAACAGCCTTGGGGATTGCCGCCCTTTTTATTAAAAAGAGGAGAGTTGCAATTGTTTTGTCTGCAAAATCTTACAGAGATATGCTGGAAAAGTTTGAATGTCTTGAGAGTAGGGTGGCACTTTTGATAGCGATCAGAGCTTATCTATAGTGCTGCTTATGTGGAGAAATTAAGCTCAAGATGTGGCACTGAGTGCTTATGATACAACTAACTGCATCTTGACTCTGACTTTCTCACAGAGACCATTGAATCATATGGCAAATTCCCATTGGATCATTACGGCTGTACAAAATCACAGAATCATAGAATAATCTGAGTTGGAAGGAACTGACAAGGATCATCGAAGTCCAACTCCTGGCTCTGCACGGGACCACCCCACGAGTTGCACCCTGTGCCTGAGAGTGTCATCCAAATGCTTCTTGAACTCTGGCAGGCTCAGTGCTGTGACCACTTCCCTGGGGAGCCTGGTACAATGCCCAACCACACTCTGAGTGCAAAACCTTCTCCTAATATCCAAACCTTAACCTCCTCTGACTCATCTTCAGGCCATTCCCTTGGGTCCTGTCATTGGTCCTCAGAGCAAATAAATCAGTGTCTGCCCCTCTGTTTCCCCTCATGAGGAAGTTGTAGACTGCAATGAGGTCTTTCCTCAGTGTCCTCTTCTCCAGGAATTGATACAGAATATGAGCAAAGTAATCATAATAGCAGAATGGGAACACTAGTTCACCTTCCTGTTTGACTGTGGTTTTCAGGATCTTTATTAAATGCAGGCTTACAATTTCAAATGATGCATGCCATCCTTTCTGAAAAGTCAAAGCCTTGTAAATCTACCTCAAGTGAGACATCCCAAATGAAGACTTTCAGATACTAATGCTCCTCTTATTTTTCAAGGCTGAGAGAGATGGATATGGTCTTCCTTTACTTATAACACTGTCAGATCAGTCTCTTTGGGCCTTTCCATTGATCAGAGATTTCTTGTATATCAGTCCATCCTGCACAGGTCTCTTGCTTTCCGTAGTCTAATGACTCCTTTTTTCTTCCTCTCACAAGACCTCTGCCTGCCCAGAAACTTCCTTGCAGGGCATAATTTTCAATCCTTTTGATTCTAGATAAGCAAATCAGGGGAAAAAATGACTTAAAGTAATGCAGGATTATAGAAATTAGACAGAAGGTTTGGATGATGATGGTCTATTTTCCTTTTTGTCAGAAACACATTCTTGAAGTGAAGTGTATCTCACAACAAGGAGTGGTTTGGGGATTGCTATTTGTTCTTGGTGTAACTAGACACATGCAAAACTGCAACGCTACAACTGTTCTCTGCTTAACCGAGACTAATGTTATTAAAAGAAATGGTGGATAAATTAGGAAACGAACATCCTGTTGCCAGGTCAACCACATTCCTTATTTGTTAGCATCAGTGTGTGTATGAGAAGGATAATATGTAGTGAAGACAGACAAGAGCTGCAAGCTCTTCATGGCACCGTGGGAGGGAAGGGTTGTAGAAAATAATGCCTTTAGCGACAGTGACCTAAACCCTTTATTCTCTTATCGCTCTGTGTACATGTCAGTGAGAAAGAGGGAGAATTATTAGAAGGATCAAAAGGCAAAATTCTGTTTCTTAATTAACTGTATTTCAGTTTCCTGAGGACACACTCAGCGAATTTCTGTGTATTTTCTCAGATTTTGATGGTGATCAGAGACAGTGGATCAAAGATATTCCCTCACTTAAACTGCCCTCAATTTCTTTGTGTTTACAGCAGGTGATTTACTGCCTTTCCAGGTTTTGACTTTAATCCTGTAAATGGTTTTTTTTAGGGTTTCATTACTAACCTTCTTGTGAAATCTATTTGCTCTGAAAAGAAAAAAAAGAAAGAGAAAATAAAAGAAAGTTCAGGGGTGTTTTCTGTTTGTATCATCAAGCAAAACGTGTTGTTATAATGAAAAAATGTACTGGTCAGTCTTCCTCTTTCTAGACTGCTTACACTGGAAATGTAAAGAGCAGTGGTTCACCTGTGTGAGAAATTTTGTGATGTTTTTAATAGGTTGAATGTAAATCAGTTTTACCATTAAACATATAAAGTGCTTATTTGGGGAGTGCACCCTGTATCCTACTGGGACTGATTTCTCAAAAATTAGATACGATTCTAACCCTGTTTTCTTGTTCTCCATGTGCATAAGATCTAGGAATTCTGCAGTGGGAAAAATGTGCTCACGCTGTTTTCAGCTGGTATTTTTACAACCTATTGAGAGTTGTACAGATGTATTCCAAAGGGATTATCTTTCTGTGATTTAGGTATAATGATACAAACCAAGATAACTTTTTTAAAAAGTTAAGGGAGGAGTTGTTTGGGTTTTTTGGTGGTGGTTGTTGTTTTGGTTTGGAATTTTTTGGTTTGTTTTGTTTTTTGTTTTTCTACTGGGTATCCAGCAGTTCTAGTTTTCATCTGCAGAGGACTACTACATGCTCAGCATTTAAGAAAATCAGGGCACTTAATGAAGTACCTGTATGCAAATGAAAGTTTGACAGGCAGCCAGTTTTGAAAGTCATGCAGTGGGGTGGTCAAGAAATTTTAGTTTGGTTTCTTGGGGCTGTAAGATGGAACCGTTGATATAAAACACTTATTTTCTAGCTGGCAATAATTTTGTGAAAAGTGACTGTTAATTTTATACTCTAGTGTGTTTCCTTTTCCTTCCCTGGTTTCATAAGGCATTCTTCATATGACTGTGGGGAAATCAAGCCTAAAGTACCGTTGTATCATGTGTTTCAGCTGCTGCCATATAATTTTCTGTTTTATTTGCATAAGTTAGAGCAGAACTGAAGTACTCTTCTTCCCAAAGAAGATTTCTGTTTTGGTGAGGAGGAAAAGAAAACCAACAACTTGTCTCATATACTTAAAAAGCTGCAGTTTCATCTTTACAAAAACATGTTACAAAACAAAGGAAAACAATGGCTTGTGCAGAGATTGTTCAAGAGAAAACCTGGGGGAACCCAAGGCATTTTATTATTTCTGAAATGCAAATTGCAGTGAGTAAGGGACATTCTTCTGCACGTGAAAGCTCTGTCTTTTTTTCTTTCACTCAGCTCTGAAGGTAGCAATGCAGTATTTTTCTTCTGTTTAGGATAAGCATGTGATTGACGTGAAGTATTCGAGTTTGTCTCTTTCTTTTATCTCATACAAGTATTGTTTCCCCTCTTTCTGTTAAGTCATGTTGTGTATTTTATGCAACCTAGAAGAGTCTTTGTGTTCTTAATCTTGTTATCTGCTTTCTCAGCATTTATGCATTTTTCAATTGCCTAAGGAAGTGGAAAGGTTAAGATACAGTAGCTGGGCTCTATGATGGCAGAATCTTTCTTTGTAAAACTGGTAGCTGAATTTTCTCTTCAATTTGCCTTTTGTTCTATACAGTTCAGCTTTAAGATGATCAAATATTATGTTACTTATGGGTCTTCTATTCTTCCATAGATGCACACAGCACGTGCATGGAACTGAATAAAACTGTGATGTATGTAGGCACGATATAGCAGATATGCTAACCCATAAAATATATGACATAATGTCATTAGTTGGAAAATATGAATAAGGTGTTCAATGCAGAAGGTGTCATGTTACTGATGTATCAAATTCTTTGTTTTGATAACCAGAAGTGTAGTTTGGGCTTTGATTTGCTTTCCTGTGTTCTGTCACACCCTGTTATAACTTACGAAGTTATAAAGCTTTGGGTGAAGAATGTTCCTGGTAAGATAAATTAGGTCTGCAGACTTTATGCTTTTACTAATTATTTTCATATTCTCTGTTAGACAGATACTTTTCAGGTTAGTCTTACTCTTATGCAAAATTGTCTTGATAGATGAGTAGCTCAGAGCAACATCTGTAATTTATGGATATAGAAAATGCATGCAGTCTCACTGTCTTTACAGATGTGCTTTAGGGCAAGTGAGATATTCAGATAATAGAAAGG
The DNA here is from genome assembly GCF_003031625.1 of Empidonax traillii. Classification (NCBI taxonomy): domain Eukaryota; kingdom Metazoa; phylum Chordata; class Aves; order Passeriformes; family Tyrannidae; genus Empidonax; species Empidonax traillii. Next base: position 670,170 of record NW_020955524.1, read on the forward strand.
GGGAGCATTAATAAATCTCAGTCAGGCAGACAATACTTACATCTTTGCTTTAAAATAAATTCAAAGCTGAATTCCAAATTACTTTTTTAAACATCATTGGTGCTTTTTTTTCTTCACACTATTGCTATTGTTAAATTGAATGCTAGATGATATGCTTGATGTGTAATTTAAAAATACAAGTAATTAGGTTGTGATACTTGCTTTCCAAGACAGAACTAGTAAATCACTCAGACCCCATAAAAATGCAGACTAGTGCTTTTGATTAGTTGTTGGAGTCATTTAAGTTTCTATCAGTGTTTGTTTCAGAATTAGAGGATCTATTATCATATATCGGGAAAATGACTGCTGCAGTATTAATAACGTTATTGTGATCTGTAAGGACTGCAGAGAAAATGAACAACATAGAAATTGCTGCTTTGGAACAGAGCAGTGATCCGTACAGCCTTGTATCTTGTCTCTGACAGTAACCAATATGTGATGATTCAGAGGAAGAAATACGCGCAGCCAATTGTGTTATAGTGTACCACAGAGGGAAATTTCTTTCTGGCCCCAGATGGTGCTTGGTTTATGCCTTAAAGCATGAGGATTGATAGCCATTGTAAATTTTACCTTAGCTACTGTAACCAAATTGGATTGCTCCTTGTTGTCCGTAACCTGCCCTTCACCTGGCCTTCAAGGGATTACAGTTCTGTCTGTTATGGCTGGATTCATAGCTTTTACCTTTGCTGTTTTAAGCAGGTGCAGTAATGCAATTCAAGGACTTGTGCCACTATTTTACGTGGTGTCACACACCGTTGTATTTTTCATCAGTAACGGGCTGGTTCAATGCTTTTAGTTAAACTGAAAATAATACTTTTGTGGGGGGCAGAGCAGTTGCTGCACTCACCCTGTGTCAAATCTCTGCTAGCTGTCTCCTATTCTGGACATGGAAGCCTTGGTCACGGAAATAGTTGAAGAATATGCCTAGAACTGAGGCATTAAGACTTTTGTGTCATTGCAGTGGCCTGAAAGAATCAAAACTGGGTTTGGAACATTACCGCCCCCTGCAAATATTGACCTCAGCAGCTTCTGAAGACTGGTCATTCCGTTCTTTCAGTTCCTACATTCATACACAGGAGTACAAGGTGCTGTTAGAGAATTAATATTGTTCTATTGCAGTGCATATGTGACGTTTAGATGACAACTTACAAAAGTTCCCCGGGTTCCCCTGTAACAGAAGCAAGAGACCAAGTTCTTTGTAGTTACCCTTGGTACATTTAATTTGTTGCACACCCATCTAATAAAACCCTGTAGCCTGAGAGGAGTTATCTGACAGTCCAGTAAAACAGTTGTTGCAGACAAAAACTGACCTTATTTTAGTCTGGCATTCATAACGCAAAATAGCTCAGGCTTTTGAAACCGATGCTGCTGCACTTCAAGATCTTCTTGGGTACAAGCTGTTTTGATGAATAACAGTCTTACTGTTTTGTGCACTGCCTTTTAGGAAGTCCTTCCCTGTGTCAGGAGTAAGGAGAATCTGCAACAGTGCTTATGCAATTACTGTCCTTCTTGTCTTTGCCTCTGTGAGTGCAGATCAGTCTCTGACATCATGGGTAATGTTAAAAATGCAGTAAGCAGTTATCACAGGAAGCAGATTTTGCTCATCAACTTCCAAACTTGTCATTAGGTGCTGCCTTTCAGCTTTCCAAATGCATGCTCCACTGTCTTTTTGTTCCTTCTTGAGAGATAATTAAACAACTCGTGTCTCCTTGCCAAAGCACTGGTCAAAGCCAGGGAATCTGGGTTCCCTGAAGGACAGTGGAACTTCATAATAATCCTGGGAGAAAAAATTCCTTTTCTCACTAAAGGAAAGAGGTCCAGATTTTTTTTAATACTCCTTCAGTATTACTGATGGTGCATTTTCTGGAGGGATCATCTAGGTTTTAAATCAGCATGAAGAAAATAACCCTTTTTTTGGTTGGTAAGTGGCAATGTGTCACGTGTCTCTGCACCTCAGCTGATTGAATCCAGCAGAAATTGTCCTTGAGTTGTCAGTCTGTATGAGCTGGCACATTGCCTCCTCCTTTATTTCTACCTCCTTAATTCTACCAGCACTGCGGTAGTTGAGTGCTTGATATTGTGACATTTTATCTGTTAGTGAGGAAGTCTTTATCCTGTGAAAGAGGTGACTTGTGGTGGCGATGTGCTGCTGCTGCCTAAGCTTTGGAAGAAAATTTTGTTGTCCTGGACTTCCACAGACAGGGTTGGTCCTCATGGGCTTGCGTGGTCATGTCCCCTCACTCCATCTTTCTATTCTCAGCTGAGAAACAGGACTGTAGCCAGAGAGGCTACTTCAAGTTAAATTCCTTCCGAAGCAACATTTAGGTTTTCTCCCATAATACTCCTTCTTTCTCCCAGCCCATATTGGTTCCACAATGGGACATCTCACTTGGAGCCATCTGGCTGTGCAGCTGCAAATCTGGATGCAGCAATCTCTGCAATCAACAACTGCAGAGGCACAGTGTTCATTTGCAGTCATGCTATCTGACAATGGGAAATTAGTGGGTTTTTCAGAAGATAAATGAAATTTTTTTTATACCAGCAGATGAACTGGAAAATTCTGTTCATCTTAATCTAAAATCACAAATCTCCTTACATTTCTTGGTCTTCCATGTAGGTCCACAAAACAATTTTTGATAGTGCAGAGGTATGATTCCAAGGCACTGCATTCAGTGGACTGTGTACTTTGCATTAAAAAAAATTCTGTTTGGTTTGAGGATGAGATGCAGAGGCAAGGTTTAAAGTCAAGAAATAAGAAAAAAAAACAGCTCAGTAGTTATTGATATAGTAGACTAACATTAGAAACAAACAAGAAAAGCCTTCAGTATGCAAATTGCTCACTAAGTAATTCCAACGTTTCTGTAAAGCTCTTGCTTTTTTTTCTTGCTCTGTGATACACTTTACCTTGGTCTTAACTGCCTCACGTTCCTCTTCATTTTAATTGCCTTTTCTTATGTTTGCTTACAAGTTTCAAAATTCAGAGATCCCCTGTTTTAAGAAGAAAGCATGTGTCTATACTGAATAATGTGGATAAGCATGAGAAGGTTAATGTGAGTCCAGGGTTTTCTGCAAAGCCTTGCAGTTCAGCTTTGTAGTAAGCCTTGGTACATTTTGGCTGAGTTTTTGTAGCATGGATGAATGAACATCTGATGATGTTGCTTTGACTCAACAGACCCTCTTTGTCACGGAGGCAAATTCTTGTCTCTGATGTTAGTCAGGAAGTCTCCCAACGTTCCTGTTGGAAGGTCAACAGACCTTCGGGTTCAGCTCTGCCACAGGACTGAGATGCTGCAAGTCAGCTCTGTGGTTGCATCTTTCAGCTGTCCAAAGCAGCAGCCTCTTGGCCCACTGTTCAGCAGTGCTGCAGGAATCCCTGGGCAGCAGCAGCTCCTGCTATATTTCAGAAAGCTGCCTGAGCAATACCTCCATAGCTCTGCTAGATTGAGAATTAAATGGTGGGGTAGCATAACTGCACTATTTGTGCAGGGGTTAGAAAGAAGGCCTAATGCAGGGATGCTGAATGAGTTAATATATGTTCATGGAATGGTTTTCCTGAATGAGGTAGGGAAATTTTCTGCTAGGTAGGGGAAGGGAGCTGCTGTTTTGCTTCATGTCCCAACCAGAACTGTGAGACAGAAAAGAATGTTCTTTCTCTCACTGATGCATATTAACCTCCCTTCGCAGAGATGGGACTCATGCAGCGGCAATGTCTGGATGCTACAGATTACCCAGGAGAGTGTGTATTGTGGAGGCATCAAGTTTCAGCAGTGTTGGATTTTGTTTGGGATTTTTTTAATGCAGCATAACAGCCATGTTAAATCGATTTGCGTGAGCCATGGAAGCTGTTCAATGGGAAGAAGGCTAATTGAGCCTTCAGTCTTCTGTCCCTGTGTGCATCCAGGAACTTTCAGACCTCCCAATAATCCCAGAAACACATTCACACAGTGAGATATGATTTGTGTTTGATGCACAAAATGGTGCTCATTGTAATCTTCCCTCTATGTGTACTCAAGAGGCCAAACCTCATTTTTGTTTGGCTTGTCCCTGAGTGCTATTGAATGGACTTATTGTGCGAAATAAGCATGAGTGTCAATCTCTGTTTTTTCACCCCAGAAATTAATGGTACTTTCTTGAGACATTCTCCCTCAACTGTCAAAGCCATAATTCTGCTGAGTGGGTCGGCCCAGAGCAGGTTTGGGGACCGAACTGCTCTGCGTAGGTGTGATTGTGATGTCAGGCCCAGGCATGCTGAACTAAACACACAGTGGAATTTGCTGTCAATGCTACGTGGCCTTTCAGGAAAATGACTGACTTATTTTCTTTTCCTTCAGTTTTCCTTCACCTTTTTTTTTAATCCTATGTGCCAAATCTACACCTGTGTGAGCAGTTGCCACCTGCCAGAAATTCCCCTCCAGGAGAAGCAAAGCGAACCCACCCATCCCCAGCACAGTCACTCTGTGCCGTCAGAGACAGCCTAGATTTGATGCCGGCTGATAATAAGAGGCGCTGTATGACTCCTAAGTATTTCTTGTTAATGCTGAGTAGAGGAGGGACAGACATGTTATTGCTATATTTAGTAGCGAAATACAGACAGCATGAAGCTACTTTCCTTAGCAAAGTTAACTCATAAAAATATTTAATGCTAATGGACAGATATGTGTTAAGAATGTGATAATTTAGGAATTTGTTTGCTGTGAGGTTTATAAACCTAGGCATCCTAGCTAGATAGCATTATATGTGCCATGCTTAGTCAACTGTACTGATAGGGAAAGCTCTGTTACATCTGTTCTCATTAGTGCCTTGGATTTTTTTAGGAATATGCACACTTTGGAAAAAAAAACAACACTTCAGATATTATACACAAAAGTAATTTGCTTCATTATCCTGGAATGCTTGTCTAGACCTAGAGAAGGTCTGCATGTCTTTTGATTCGCTACTCTGTCTTTATTTATCAGTGTCATTCCCTAAGACATGCTGTCACTATTCCTGTGAAAATGTCCTCTCTCAGTGAAAGCATTAGCACACACTAATCTCCTCTAAATTGCTCTTTACTGCTTTTTATTCCTGAAATGTGATAAAGGAAATAAAAGTGCGGGCTTTTCTTGCTTTTCTGGTGTTCCATGGATATTGTTATTATTTACTTTATTTATAAAGTAAATGCAGGCCAGCACCTTCACACACATACAATTGAAAGTGTCAGCTTGAGTCCCGTGCTGTCACAGGCTATGATATATCAAGCACCACAATTAACGTAGTGACTCTGTTTCCTAATGGATAAGACACCTTGAACACCTTCTCCTTTGCTCCCTGTCACTGCAGCACTGGCAGACATCATTAGTGCATAAAATGCATTTTAATCTGAGGCCCCTTTGGTGGTAGGGAGTACTTTGCATTGTATCCAGCAACCTGTATTGGGTTTCTTATCGTCAGATTCTCTGACTGGCTCTTCTGCAACCAAATTGTCCTAATACCTGAGAAACCACTGCTAATTTTCAACCTAATGGCCAGTTTATACCTTTTTTATTCTTTTGTCAGTTTTTTTTTTCCCTGCAGATAACATCCCAGTTATCTACCAATCTAAACATCTCATCTTCTCTGTCCTTCTCTTGTAAGATGTGCAGTTCTGAATGGTTGTACCAGCACTCCTCTGCCCTGTTCTGGTTTGTGAATCTGTGTCTTGAATTTTGAAGACATTATCACGTGCAGTTTTTGAAAGAAAGCCCTTATGCAATGGCATTAATACTTTTCTATCTACAGAAAATGCCTTGATTGATGCTTCCTCACATTACATTTGTCTCTTTCATAGCTGAATCTTACAGACCATTCATTCTCCACCTTCATAATTTCTTATTGATGAGCTCTCAGCTTCTTTCAGTAGTTTTTGCAGTTAACTCCAAAGTGCAGAATCACAATTTTCTTTTTTTTGTTCAAGTGGGACTCATTTCATATTTCTGTTGTTCTTGTCACCAAAGAAATCCAGGTAGGTCTTGCAATCCTCCTCTTGCATTGGCAATGACACCCCACATCGCTGACTCTCATTAGCTCAGTTGTTCATGCCAAGGTTATTAAAGAAAATACTAAACCAGATTAATCCTTGAAAAACTCCAGTAGCCAAGCTCCCTGCTGTCTGAAAGTCTTCTCCTTATTAGTTCTTTTTGCTGTTTTTCCTTTGCCTACCTGTCTATTCACTAGCTTTCTAAATTGATGAATGGTTTCCACTGGAAATGCTTTGCTGAAATCATGGTGAGATGAGAGAGCTCAGTTCTAGGCTGGTTTTGTTACTTAGCCTTTAGTCTTTCTAATGTATGCATTGGTTTTCATTTTGGTAGCTGTTTACAGAAACAGATCTTCTTGGAATAAGAGTGGAAGCAAAATGAATAATTCTGTGGTTTCCATTAAAAAGGAAAAAAATCAACCATTGCCATTTTTTATGAGAAAGGAAAATGACTTTGATATCTCACTTCTCACCAGCTGAGTTAGTAATAGCAACTGAGAAGCACTGAAATGATGTTCTTAAAGGGCTGATCTCACTTTGATGGGGCTGTCTTTTCCTTGCATTTTAACAGTTCTTGAGCAGTCAACACCTATCTTGAATGTGACCTGACATGGCAGTAGTACATGTTCTAATCATGTTATACTCTTTTATTAGCACAGGGAGTATGATGACAAATTATGCCAACTGTGTATTCATTCATAAATTGTGGTCAACAGAATGTAGTCCCCATATCAAACTAATTTAATGGCTTTGATGGGAAATAATTATTCTTTTTTTAACTCTTTAACTTCTTTGCTTGATGATGAACTTAATCTTAGAAAGGCAGAATGTTGTCTTCCAAATCGAGATTAGGACAGTATTTGAACAAGACCTGTTTTCTTTTTAAGAAAAAAGCTGTGAATTACCAAGTGATGGTGGGGAGCAGTGCATTACATTCATTTTTTTAATAGTGCTGATACATTGGCATCCCATGGCATTGGGTGGGGAATTGCTGTTCAAAAACTAAAGCGGAACAGAGAACGTGCTGCTCTGAGTCACTGGGAGTCCACCCGTGAAGGTGTCTAGTAATATGCTGACATGGGGAAGTTGCTGCCGGATGGTCCAACCATTGACCAGAGAATATTCTTTGGTTTCACCCCATCTTGCATTTTAGTTTTCAGTTTTCTGCAGATGGATTTCACGGATGATAGGGTCTGTTTAAGAGGCAGTCAGACTTACTTCCGCTGAAGTGTGCACATGAATTATAGTGAGCAAAATTTGGCCCATTTTGGCTCGTCTTATTGTGCCTTATATAAACGTCCTTAAGCCAGAGAATTTCCACATCGAAAAAGAAGTCCAGATCAGCATTTGCACATTTTTCCTTTTTCAGAGCTTCGAAAAAGGGTAGAAAAAAGCCCAACCCACAATAAAATCCTAAGTATGATTATCATCTGAATTGCACTGTGTGATCAACTCCGTGATAATAAACATTTCTAAGAGAAACTTACAGGCTTTGTGTAAATAAGTGAATAAAAATATAATTTATAATAACTTCTCAGCCCCCAATTTTGCATTGATGGCAAATAACAAATAGTAGAAAAAAGTTTCTTGGCTTTGTTGCTACTTAATAATACAGCACTCATGCACATGTTTAGTACGTTTTTACATAGAAGAGGCAGTTTGATAAATATGTAGTCCAGTATTGCAATCACACACAAAATGGACAGCTGTAGTATCATTTCCCCATCAGTAATTCCAGGTTTACATTTACATCAGGCACAAATGTAAATGTCTTTACATTTTCCCTTTGCTTAGATATAAGATAATTTGGGTAATGGATTCTTTATTGCGCTATGCCTGTGGCTGTGCAACTCATTTAATCTGGTTCCTTACCTACTGTTTTCTTTGATAGGTAAGAAGATCATATAGTGTAGAAAGCTGTAATTTAATAAGATTTTTGAAACCTCGAAAAGGTGTTTTGCCTTCCAGGAATCTCGTAGTTTAAATATTTGCCTGGCTTTGCAGCTAAATGTTGACATAGACATGCACCTTCTCATCTCTGGGGTACTGCACCAGAGGAAGAAAAGAATAAAAAACTACATAAAACATTTTTAAAGTTATTTTTCAAAGATTTAAAATACTCTTAAGGCAGCCCCCAAATATTCATGCCTTTATTCCCCCTCAGAGGTGGCCAGCAATTATATGTTTCTTGGCTGGATCTATACTTCATTTATGGATGCTCAAAAGTTATCTAATAGTAAACAAAATTGAGATGAATTGCCTGTAGACCTTGTAGCCTTTGTGTAAAACTTTAAAAGACTTTAATGTACAGGGAAGTGTTAGCACTAAGCATCCCAAAAATGTACTGTACTGCTGCACTCTGGCAAGTACCTAACTGTCCAGATAAGCTTCATGATGTGATGTTAGACTTTCCTTGCTTGTTTTGGAAGCAAAGAGCTGTCACTAGGCTTTAATTCCTTTTGGTATAATAGTATGTTGTTACAGAAATATCCCAAATATAACCGAGCTTTGTTGAATGTAGAGATGAACTTACCCTCCTATATTAATCTTTCTCTGCAGGTGTTTTTTCATGTTAGTTATAGAAGGGACAGATTTTCTAAATGAGCTAAGCGACATGAGATCACAGATTTCATTGAGAATCAATTTTCAAGTATCCACTTTTACTGGGGAAAAAAAAAAAAAAGGCAACAAAAAAACCTCTCCCAAAACCAAATTGCAGGTACACTTTCATAAAACTCAGGAGGGTTGGTTCCCTATCTGCTTAACCCTTTAAAGGCACTATGGTAAGTTGTCATTTCCCCCAAATCCTGGGTTCTTTGGTTTTGTGCCTGCTGATTGGCAGCTGAAGCTTTTGCATTTCTGACTTGTGACAACTCATGAGCCTGAGTTCCTGGAGCTGCAATGTTTGCAGCTTCTTGGTGCTGCAGTTCCCACACTTCTCGGCTATGGAGTAGTCTAGCAGCACTGATTTACTTGAAAGGAAATCCTGAAAATCCTGTTTGGTAGGAAACACAGATAATTTAAATTTTTATTCCTTTAGGGAGCAAATGTACCCTGGGTATGTTCTAAAGGTTGGTATTGTTTGTGGAGTAGAAACATGAGAATTCCTGCCCAGCTGTGCTCTGAAGTCCCTGAGATGACTTTTGGAAATCCCACGCTGAGTCTTCGGCTGCATTCAAAAAGGATCACAAGCAGGGACTTGTTATTGCCAGGTTTTCTGTGGCAAGGAGAAAAATAATGTATTGATGAGTTAAATTTGAACTTTTGCTTCATTTTACCCTTTGTGATGATTATTATTGCCTACACTAGAATAATTCTCAGTTTGGCCTATTCTACAGCTATTATGTTCCATCTGTTAGAGGGATGCAAATGTAAACAGGCAGAAAAATACCATCTCAACTCCATCCATGTATTACTACCTCAAGGAAAAATATGCCATATATCAGTAGAAGAAAATTTATTAGGAGAAGTGTTTTCTATATCTGATAATCTTGGGTGATTTCATGTCTGCTTCTCATAATACCTCCACTCAGTGCTTTGGAAGAAACAACGGAGTGGCAGGTGGTGTACTGCAGAGAAGGCCCTTGTGCCTGCTGATGCATTAGCTGTATCAAATAAACCTCCACTGATTTTACTACCACTGTGGTGAAAATGATAGAAACTGCCTAAGGCCCTTTCTGTTCCTTTGGAGTAATGATAACATTGGTGGGACCTTGCAACAGCAGAGAGATAGGGGGAAAGTGATAGCCAGATAAGGTAGTAGCTGCTGCTTACTAAGTGAAATAGGGAAAGACAGCAAGTGCCTTGTGTTCTGTGTTTCCAGTTTGGTAACTGCAGTAGTTCAAGTTTTGTAGCTGTGTGACTAAAATGCTAGCATTCAATTAGAAAGGTGTTTTAGCTCATACACCTTCAATATTCATTGTAAAAGCTGAAGGGACAAGTCCCACACCCCTTCACTTCTACTTCTTTCACTGTCCTTGCTAATAATTTCTCTAATTCCCCTTCCCTCCCTCTTTGAGCACCCTGTCACACCTCTGTTGTTTCTTCTATACCTTTCTGCTAAGGATATTGTATTGTCTTCCTACGGCTGTTAGTAATGCACATTAAATCTTCTTTAAAATGTTGTTCTCCCTGTTGGAAAGCAAACTATTGTCTGTGGATACAGTGCAGCTTTGTTTGAAGTGGTAATTAAATAAGAAACAGTATATTGGAAGGGAGAGCTGCCAAATGCCTAAGAAGGGAGTGGAAATTTTAATATTTTCATGGTCTTCTGCCACCATTTACTTAAGAAAGTAGAAGTCATGGGAAATCTACCACTGGGAAAGAAGTTCTAAACAAAGTGTTGATTTACAGCAAAGCTACTCTTTGCAGGCCACTACAAAAAGTAAAAATCTCAAAAGCCACTCTGACTTCAGTTTCCAGTGAAGCTCATATTCGATTATTTCTGGTTTCCAGTTTCTTTGACAGCTCATCATCAGTCCCGCCTCCACTTCACACAATTTTAAAATCCTGTTCAATAAGCAGAACAAGTATAAACATGGTTCTGTACTCCAGTTATCCTAGCCTGGGGAGGGGAGGGGGAAGGGAAAGAGAGGAGTGGATTAAAAAACATGACAAGGTAAACCAGCCTGTTCAGAGGGATGTCTTAACAGGACAGATCACTTTTTCCTTTAAATTTGGAGTGACTTAGAAATTCTTTACTCTCTGTTCACTTCTGGTTAGCCCTGGGTCCTCTTAATTTTTCTCTTTCCAGCCTACATTCCTCTCCCTCCACAAGCACTGCTGACTCTGCTCCCTCCTGTTTCTCCCTTGCCTACGCACTCAGAGTATCATTGGCTCCATGCCTTACTCAGCCAGGATAGTGTCATGAATACTGCATACTGTTCAAATGTGCATGTCTGATGTGCAACGTTCTAAAATAAATTCTTCTGTAGATAGAAACTGTGGGGGGAATATCACAAACCAGAGTCAAGAAAATTGCTGTGTTTTCTAAAGAGAGAAAACACATTGAAAATAGTCATTTGTAAGTGACACATATGCCTAGTGAGTGAATCACATGCGGTGTTCTAAAGATCAGCGTTTATAATAAAAATCGTGAAAAAATAGGGTCCCCAAGTTTATGTGTTTAACCCCCACCTCTGGGGCAGTTCAACTGTACCTCAAACATTGCTACTAACACTTATCTAACCTTTTCAGAGGAATTTCTGGTATAAAATTAAGCAATATCCATAAGCAGCTGCTGTTTTCTTATACCCTTGAACATAGAGGATATTTTACTTCTTCCTCTTTGCAACGGCACTTCATATACGTTATATATATATATGTTATCTAACTTCTCAGTATCTCTCTTCCTCAGATGGAGCATCTCTCATTCTTTCAGTGTTCACTCAAAGAGCCTTCCATCCTGATATTGCTCATTATTTTCTCACCTTGAAATCTAAGTGGGTTTTTTTGGTTTTTTTCTGGTGAATGTAGAATCCTAAACAGAACAAACTACTTCAGAGGAGGTTTGTTAACTCATAGTGCTGTAATGGTTAGGAGGTTTATTTTCTTTTCCTAACAATGTGACAGTGTTGACTGATGTTTGATTTCTGAGCCATTTTAACCCCCCAGGTTATCTTCTGTCTCCTAGCTGGTCATTCGGTATTTGTGCAGTTGATTGTTGTGACCTTCAGCTCACTGACAAGATCTGAAGTATAACACTTAGTGTTTGTCTTTACTAAGGCACATCCTATTTGTTTCAGACCACTTTTCCCATTTTCTTGGGTTTGTTTGGGATTCTAATCCTGTTCTTCAGCAGTTTTTGCCTTTTGCAACTTTCTGTGGTCTGCAAGCGCAGCGCGTTACATCATCTAAGGCACTGATGAAATGACTGTTCACTTTGAGTGTCAGTAAGACATTGAGCTACTAATAGCTATCCTTCAAATACAGTTTTTCAACTAGGAATGCGCGTGCTTTATGTTACTCATATTCCCTTTGGTTCACTATGAAGGTGCTGCATGAGGTAGGTCAGGGCATCATTGATAGGTTTTCTAGTAATGTCACGGGAGTTTGGATTGTTGTCATTTATGTGGACTGCTACTGATCACCTTGCTATCTTCTCCATGTTGGTAGAGCAAGGTCTTTGTTGTTCTCTAACCTTGCCAGCAACTGCAGTTAGGTGCACTGAAATCTGATTCTCTCTCTTCTCCTTTTCCCACTCAGTTTGCCTTTTCCTGGTCTTTACGTATCTCTTTGTCTTCACAAATCCCTGAAGACTTTTCTTGGAAACTTTTCTCATTGCTTATATCAAGCTGAAACTTTTTAACTTCTGCTTTCTTGTAATTATTTTTTGTAGATGTCAGACATTGCATGAGAAAATATCAACTTTTCAACTAGTATATTCTTTTTAATTACTATTACTACGCCCTTACATTTAGCAAAGCTGTTCTTTGATAGCTTTTTGAGATGAAGACTGTTGTTCTTTTCAAATGTTTGCGACGTGCCTTTTCTATTTTGTTCTGGAGACTTGGGACCAGGCTCTGACCTAACCTCAATGCCTCAGTATCTTTGGCTGTCAGGAGATGTGATCTTCACTCAGAATAAGCCAAGAGCATTTAAACTGTCTTAAGGTAAATCATCCTAACTGTGCTCCAGGCCACATTTAGGAGGTGAAGCCATCTTTGCTTTTTGCCCTTTTAGGCAAGCTCAGCAGATATCTGGCTCATCTGGGAAATGAGCTCACTGGGTTTACATGAAATACTTCATTCACTTAACTTTTCTCCCCTTTGAATGTAGTACTGCTTTAAAGTGCCTTTACAAAGTTATCTTTCTTCCCTTTTACCACAAATTACAGGGTGAAAAATCTCACCTGACTGAAATCAGTATAAGCTTCAGTTAGGCCAGAAACTTCACCCTAGAATTTAAAATAATGGTTATATTGTGCAAACTTTAAGTAATGTGCTCATTTTGCTAAGCTCACTTGTTCTTTCTAATGACTCTTCAGTCAAAACTAAGTGGAGAATAAGAAAAGCAGTATGTGTTATCTTGATTTTTGTCCAGATAAAACCAATGTCAGAAGAATTTTTTATGTTTTCAGAACAATGCCAGGTTCTCTGCAACCTATTTCATTACATATTAAATAAATCTGGATAAAGAATGGATTTGTGTCTCAGTGAACAATCACAGGAAATCCGAGTTGAATTGATGACCGTGACATTGGCATTACCTTCTCATGGTTTTGCTTTCCATTTGCTTATCCCCCAATGGGGATAATGATAATGGTATTTCTTTAAAACATTTGGAGATCTTTGGCTAAGAACTACTGGCTGTGTTCTGTAAGTGACACTTTACTTTCCAGAAACCTTTTCGGGCTTCCATTAAAAAAATAAATGTGTTCAGCTTTTTGTACTGACACTTGGAGACTTTGATCTTGCTAGACCTGTGAGATTCTTCCAAAAATGAGTCATGAGAGATGGGCTCTTCCTTTTGCAGCCCTTGGTCTTGCAGCTGAGCCACAGAAAGTTGGTATTTTTGTTTTGCAGCAGGAACATTCACCAGTATGGACGCTTGCAGGAGATGAGTACAGCAGTTGTCTTGCACTTAGGAAAGGAAACTTGCATAGGAGTCTCCTAATAGAGTGGTTGTTTTGGAGTCCCAATAGACAGCTGAGTGCCTTTTAGAATATATTTAAATTAATGAAGGGATTAAAGGATACTGGTGCTTAAAAATAGCACAGAGCTCTTCTTAATGACAAAGAATAGTGGTTGAGAAGGGAACAGCTCTGACTATATCATTACGTAAGAAAAAAGGAGAAAAGAAATCAAGATTGCTAGAAAATCAAAAATCTTGCATCTGTAGGAGAGGAAGATGAAGTAACTGAGAAATCTTATTATATTTTGGCAGTTTCTGGACTATCAGAGTGAAGATTTTCTAATTATAAGGAGGTTTTTTTGGGGGGGGAATCTCGCTTTTTGGGCTTTTTTAACAACTGAAGATTTCAAACAAGAAAAGTAGATGTTACATAATATTTAGCACTGAAACATCCCAAGGTTTCTGTGTGATTCCCTTGGCACGGAGTCAAGCAGGGATAAAGTACTTATGTTTCTATGTTTCTTAAAACGACTTTTTCAACACGCTGAATGGTTCTGGCATCTCAGGGGAACCGTCTGGGCCAGACTGACAGTGGAGTTGCATCATAGGCTGCTATCCCAATGGAAATGGGAAAAAGCAGACAACTTCCATTAGAGACCACCATTGAGATTACAGCAGCGTGTCAGAAGTGCTGTTTGCGTTCCAAAGAGTAATTGCACATCACTAGAACATGTCCCACTTTGCTGCATGGTAGAAATAGTCGATACTGGCTTGGCAGGGAAAGGAAAGGGAATTGCATACTGCAAATGGGAAAAGCCTGTTCTCTGTGAGACACTTCCTTGTGGAGGACTGTAGGAGCGTGTGCACTTCTTTTCTCAATTATTTACAGCCTTACATGTTTTCCAAGTTTTGAATCTGAATTTCTGTTTTGTTTCTTTAATGCACTTTCAAAGCCAAGGTTTTCCAAACTTTAGCTGCTTGCTTGGGGATTCCACTGCCTATCAAATTTTACTGTGAAGCAACTTTATCCCAATGATCTTATTTTTCTTAATGTCTTCCTGTTATGCTTAGATATTTCTCTTTATTTTAACTCCCAAATTCCCTAGCTTTACATATTCAAATATTTATAGATTTTATGTAAACCGTTCTTATGTCCTCTTCATTTCAGATCTGTTAGGATCTTTGGATGTCTTCCCTGTGAATCCTTGTTTATTTTCCCGCATTAAGGTGATAGGCACTGAATGCACAATCCTTTCCTGTGTACATCTTCTGCTTATGCCTCTGCCAGTGCAGCCTAATCCTTCGTTTGGTAATTCATTGCCAAAGAAGTTGGCAAATTTGTCTGTCACAAATACCTTTCTCAGGTCGTTGCTGAACGTTTTCTGCCCTATTCTGGTGCCAAAACTCAAGTTCTGTAATTTAAACTCTTGAAACACATTAGCACAGTGAAATGATTGAAACGTTTGTTGGGTAGTGGAAAGCTTTTAACATTAAAAGGTGATTGCAAAAAATGGGAAGATGTGAAGAGAAGATACCTGGATACACCTGAGGAAAATCTTGTAATGAGCCCTGGGATACTAGCAGTTGGCATCTTTCAGCTGCTCTGCCCTGTGCTGGAAGGCTGGACCACCATGAAGCAACTACAAGTCAGGTAGCAGAGTGCAAGCTAATTTAAAACTGCAACTGTGTTTTCCTCCCTATCTTTGCCAAGTATTACCTGGTGAGAGCTAAGGATCAGCACTGCTGCCTCCCTGAGTGCTCCTTCTTGGGAGGGCAGACGCCTCAATTCTAAGGCGTGCACCTCATGCACCCTTTCTAACTGTACGAGCACTGCTACTCTTACTGCAGTTTGTGTTCACTTTGCTGGTTTTGCACAAGGGTGAATGGTCCCGAACAATATGAGACAATAGAGAACTATGTCCTTTTTCTTAATATCTACCTGATACATTTGCTTATGGTTTTCAAGTTCTACCTTCTTTATATTTGTAGCTGAGATAGCTGCCGTCCTAAACCCTGGTGTGGGATTTGCTTTACTCTATGGCATTCAGGTTATTTTACCAGTCTGTATTTCCTCAGCCTGTTCCTCAAAGCATCTTCCAGTAAGAGCAGGAGTGAGGTAAAAAATAGAGCTGACTTTCCAGAAAGATTGAGAGTTTTTACCAAGGCCTGTAGTGACAAGACAAGGGGCGATAGTTTTAAACTAAAGGAGAGTAGAACTAGATTGGACATAAGAAAGAAACTTTTTATGATGAGAGCGGTCAGAGACAGGTTGTCCAGCAAAGTTGTGGATGTCCTTTCATTAGAATTATTCAAAGTCAGGTTGGATGGGTTTTTGAGCTAGCTACCTGATCTACTGAAAGATGTCCCTGCAATTTAAAGGTCCCCTCCAACTCTAACCATTCTATGAGTCAGTCCTGAAAAACATTTTACCGATTTGATGGGTATTTGAATGTTAAAAGTGATGTCTGTTCTTTGTTCAGCACTGTAATGTTTAATGTCCTGCTCCAGTTATCTGAATTCAGTTCTTTTTTTCTCAGGCCAAGACCTGGGATAAACCTGTTTTCTTTCTAGGTGCTTATGCTTGATTCAGCTGTATAGGTTCTCACTGCCTTTTTGTCAGCCTAGGAGGACACTTACGGGAAGTGCTAATTGCAACTTCGGTTTCTGTCATATGCTTCTGGTTCAAGTGAAAGCTTTGTGCTGTGTTTACATAGCTAAACAAAGAAAGATTTCAATTTCAAACTATTGGAGAGAGTGTGCTCTGCAAACCAAACTGCTTTTTACCTTGCTGCATTACTCTCCTTGATGGCATATTGATTTACCTTACTCAGCCAAGTTGGGCGAGGCCCAGCTTTCTGCCCAATTACCTTGGCAATTTCATATCTTAAGAAGAGTTCAGACTTGTTCCTCCATGCTGGGGTAAAGCTCTGTAACTGCAGATTCTTCCTGTGCATTTCTTTTGGGCTCATAATGAGCAAACACAGCGCAGGTACCTGGAGGCAAAAGCACTGGGTTCCACCACAGATGCCAAACACCTCAGCAGGGTGTGGGGTTTCTGCTCCTGCACCACCCTCCTGCTTGCCCACGTGGCATCATGCAGATGAACAGGAGTGGGCACAGTGACGGGTTTGGAAGCTTATTGTAGAAGTGCTTTATAGTCCTCTTCTCTGCAGGGTTGTTGTTGAGGATGTGCAGCCTCAGGTACCTTGAGCGTAGGTCTCTCCAGCCAGTTCATTGCCTTCAGAAGGTTTATTCCTTTATTTTACGGCAGCATGTAGATCGGTGTTCAGAGTTTGTGCTAACTGCCCAGCCATGGACAATTAAGTTAGGGCAAAATTTCAGGTCACTTTAAGAAAAGCCAGCCCAGTCTGGCCCATTGTTATGGTGATGTTTGCTGAGATGGTTAAGGTGGTCAGAGGATGTAGCTCCTAAGTTGACCTGACTGATTACTGTTGCCGGAGGGGTTTAACTGTCTGAATGGGGTCTGGGTGTCAGGTGAGCATGAGAATAAGTGAAACAGGAAATGTGGGAATGGAAGGAGTTGAAATGAGTTCAGCACCCCTGCTTTCCCTGACACCTTTTGAGACAGTAGTCTCACACAGTGTCTCCTGAGGTTTTAGCATCTCATCAGGATGCTTGGAGAGGCAGACCTTGCTCCTGGGCACTTGCTTCCCATGTGCTGGCATCTAACTGACCCCCTTGAGGCAGCTGAGCTCACTAAGCCTCCAGAAAATTAACTGTTTCTAAAAATGGGAGTTCTCCAACTGTCTCAGCAGATCAGCTCAGCACTAGAGGCGGTTCCACAGGGCAGCAGAGTGTCTCTTTTAGGAGCAAGCCTCGGACTGACCACTGTCCTGTGAAACAACCACCTGTCTAGCTCCTTCCCCTGGGTTTGGACTGGGGTTTGGTGCTTGACCAATGCCTTTAGACTGCCTCTAAACCTAAAAAAAAAATAAAATTCACAGACCTAGCTGCACCTAGATCTCTCGTGGTGTAGAGGAAGCTCCAGTGGAGCATTACAAAAACTGCTTTAACATTCGTGCCATCTTTTTGACAGAATAGTTACTGTACTTTTAGGAAACATCTTAATGTGCACATGACTGTATAATTTACAAATTGCATATATCTAGCCCAGAACATTAAATTTTTTATTCAGATGCTGTGATGCATTTTGTGGTGCTTTGTTAGAGCATGAAATTTCAGTCTGAGAAATGGCGTTATTCCAATTTCTGTTGCTGGAGGTTGGTCATACAGGACTGTCCTCAGCAGAAGACAACACTGTAGTTCATACCAGCAATTCAGCTTTTATGTAGTAATAATTAAAAGAAAAAAGTTTGTATTTATTTACTGGCCAATTATCCAATTTTTTAAGATTGGCCTTCACAAGAAAATAAAATGAAGAGAAACGCACAAGGAAAATCAGGTCATTAATGTATTCTTCGCTTCTAGCTTTCACTTCATTTGATTGTAAATTGTTTGCAGTAAAATTGCAAATTAGTAGCTTGGATAAAGCACTATAAATTCCTTCAATATCAGATTTAAATGAGGAGGAATTGGGCTTCTAACCTTCATGGAGTATAACTGTAGCTGGATGCATTCCTAGGGGCTTATTATCCATTCCTCCATATTATATGCTTGAATTCTCAATTTCTTACTGTTTAATGCACATTGGGTGGATGCTGGAAAATACCTAAGAAGATGTGAGATGGAAACTTGGGCAGTGGAATGTTCTTGCTACCAAACACGGATGTCAGAAGATGTTCCACATCCCACAGCAGGCTTCTGAAGGGGAGCAGCTCTCAGAAAACCACGTTGCTTTCCAAGACTAGAGCAAAATTTACATCCTGAGCTTGCAGAGAGAGAGAGACAAGGGTTACACTGAAAGTGAGTTTTCTGTGTTTCGTAAGCAGGCAGAGCAGGCTGAAATAGCCATCCCTCCTGGAAAGGAAAAATACTGCTTGAACTTCACTCAGTTGTCTCCATACTCCTTACCTAGTAAAGGGAAAGTGTCCTAAAATGTAGGCAAGGTAAATTTTGATTTAGTGTGAGATATTACTTCTGTCACTTCATTTATTTTATGACTAAGATAATTTCTTCCTGTTTATCACACAGCTAAAAAAACAGTTCTTCTATTCTATTCTATCCTGTGAAGCAGTGTCTTTTGTTTGACCTGTATTATTTTCACCAAAAACCAAAGTGATAGGAAGGATAATCTTTATGGGCATATCCTGGATTTTTAGAGAACAACCATAGAGAGAGAGAGAGAAATCCTTTTATCTGTTTGTTTGTTGTGTGTGTGGTGGTTGTGGCCAGCCCGGACCCGGAGGGAAGAGTTGGTGGCTGGAGCTATATCTGTGTTTGCTTCTCCTGCCCAGGTGTATGGGAAGAGGATGATGCAGAAAATTTAAGCTCCAGTTTATGTCCTTATGACTGGATTCAGGTATTAGAGAGCATAATTTGTTTGGAGAGTCAAAGACTAAAGGATCTCTTGTCTTCCTGTCAGAACAATTTTATCTGCATTATGCTGTCTGATGAACCAGACCGCTCCACTGTGTGGATTTTTTTGGATTTTCCAACTTTTTTTTTTCTTCTCTGGTGCACTCCTTACGTCTGTGGAAGAACTTCTGCACCCTTTACAACCAGGTTTAGGTGCCTTTGAATGCTGTGTGGTGTGGTTCTTGTTGGCTGTATGGGGCACTAGTCTCGTTGTCAACGGGGAAGGCTTCTTTGCCTCAGGCGTTGGAGATACAGTACTAGTCACATCTCCTGCTTTTTGAACTTTGAAGCTCTGTCTAAATCTAACTTATTTTTTCTGATCCAGAGTTCCTTCAGCCTGGAAAGGATAAACACTCATCTATTGTCAGCCTTGTTCAAGCCGTGGGGAAGCATGGTAGTTGCTCTTCTGCTCTGTTTGTAAAACAACAAGCAAGAGCAAAATGCTTGAATAGAACGAGCAAAAATAAAAACAAAATTGTGAGGCAAATCCTATCTATCTTTCTCGCTGAGTAAATGCAATCGTGCAGTCTGTGAGTGTAGTATATACAAAATTTGGGCTGTGTACTGAGTGAGAATACATTTACAAGGAGAGGAGGTTACCTGCAAAAGTTAAGAGTATCATTAAGGTGAAATGAATTCAGGCCATAAAAGATATGGGGGATTTGGGTTTGAGTTTTGTTGGCTTGGCTTCTTGTTGTTGTGTGGGTTTTGTTTGTTTGTTTTTACTGCTTTTTCTTCTGCAAAGATGAGGATGTCTTATCTCTGACTTTGGTGCTTTGGACACTGTGTCCTTCTTAATAGTTGCTTATCCTTTTGAATGAAGTTGCATTGGTTTAACACTTTGCAGAAACCAAGTCTCAAAGAAGTGCTGGATGTCCCTGGCTTTTGTCAATTGGATAGAACAGTAAAATTTCAGCAGTGGCAGGATAGTATACCTGCTATGCAGACACATCCTACGATAGCTCTGGAGCTTTTATTGCATATGCTGTCACTGCATATTAAGAATTAGTGAGCAGTGTGCACTAGATTGTTTTAGACGTGGTTTATACATTATTCCTAACATACCCTGACAGACTGTGCTATCCCAGCTGCGCTGTGTTGGTAGGACCGGAAGGAATATCAGCCACTGTTGTTAAGTTTGGAATATAGGTTCATTTATAGCCTCAAATTCATATTTATACAGAGCTTTGCAAAACAGGCATCTGTTGGGATGATCAGTTTCTGTCCAGAGGTGAATCTGTCTGGAGACGCGTTACCAAAACTAACTTCTAAATACTTCACAGATTTAGAAAACCACGTCTCAACCGTGTTTCATAATGAGGAATGTTTTCAAAATTGCCTTTACACACTGGATTTCTTAAGGAGCAAGAAAACATATGATTTTTAAAGAAAATACTAACTTTTGGCAGAAAGCATAGGAGAGGATGCCTGATGAGTATTGAATCAGGCAATGCTTGTTGCTCAGTTGTTCATGGAATTGGTGGTAGACCAGGCTGTGCTTAAGAGGGCACGATCGTATTGCTGTTGGACCATCTGAGTCATTTGTGGACTGTGGGTAGACCAGCATTAGAAGCAGACATGCTTCTAACTAACATGGTGAAGCAGACAAAGGAATGGATTTTTCTAAGTGTTCTATATTTGCTTCTCAGCTGGCTGATGTACCTCCTGTATGTCTTATATGTGTGGAATGGTGTGAAAAAGGCTCCAGCTCGCCAGCTCAGATCTTGGAAGGAAGAAAGAGAGGAGAGCTGGCTATGACAGTTCTAAGCAGAGATGTTTGCGAATGGGGAGAGATGAGGAAGATTAAAAAATGTGGAAAATAGGGACATGAATGGTAAAACATGTAAAGAAAAACATAGGGAACAGGACAAAGGAGGAAGGGAAACATAAGGAAATTGAAGTGCAAGTGTAAAAAAAAAAAAGAGAAAATACCACAAGCAAATAGAGGAAAACAAAGATTATTTAGTTGTCAAGTCTTTTTTTAAATATGTAAAACTCTCAGTGTTTCAAGATGTTCATGTATAGAAATTAATATGTAGTTTGAGCCATTTTAAATTTAAGCTGTAATCTTGAATTTTTCAAATAAAATTGGAGACCTATGGGTTTGGTGGGGCCATATTCCATTTAACCACAGTAACAGATGGACACCTTAGTGGCATCTCACCCAGAGCATTCCTTCATCTTACTGCTCCTCTGCCCTGAGTTGTCCCTATTGTGCCATATGGCCAACAGTGACAAACGGTGAGGTATTCAGGGTTGGTTCTGCTTGTAAATGACTTCCCATGAACAGGGGAATCCAGACAGATCAGTCATCTGGTTTTGAAATCTAAAAATGTGTGTGAGACTGAAGGTTGGACACAAGGAACATAGTGTTACTATGTTGTTTTGGGTGAAACTGGGTATTTGAAGTGTGGCAGTAGAATAGTATAGACAAGCATACAGTGCATGCCTAAAGCATGTGCTAAGTCACAATAGAAACACCAACAGAGAAATGTTTCTGTAAAACTTGTTTATTTGGAAAAATGTGTATACTAGTTAATTGGAACATTCACTTCTGTCAACTGAGAATTGACAGGAGGAACACCAAAGCAAACAAATTGTCTGCAGGCACATTTTTGGAGCCCTGTCTAATCTGCAGCTTTTGAGTTCTTCCTTTTTCCAAACTATAATAATGTGAACATTTACAATCAGCAATGAAATGTATCAGGAAACTTAAAAGCAAATGACAGTTGGAAAAGAGAGGGGAATGGAGTACTCAGATCTTCTGTATATCAGGGTAAAGGAAACATGTTTTATATTCTTTGTGCATCTGTAAAGCTGTGGTATTTTTAGAAATTCATTTCAAACTGAGGAGCTTGAAATAAAACTCCCATTTAGGAAGAGTTGTACTGCTCAGTTTACCACACTGGTATTTACAGCCATAATCTGAATCCTGTCGCTTAGAAATCATCAATCCTCTCGAAGGTGTGAGCATCTTCTCACACTGTCAGATTTGAATATTTAATCTAGAGAATGAACTTGAGTTGAAATGCAACTCCTTTGGCAGTGGAAACTGCCTTTGAAGTTTTTGGAGCTTCTACATTCCATGTTTCCTGTTTTAAATTAAAAGAACAAAGCACTCTCAAATAGTGCACTATAAGCACCCTGCAAAACCTGCATCTCAGACATGAGGAACCAGACAGAAAGGAGGTCCGGGGGCATTTCATTCAACTTCCCATCAAACAACTGCCCTAGGTAAGAGAAGTTCATGTGAGTCAGAGCTAACAGGGTTGGTCCTATCCTCAATTACAGGGCAGCCTGACTAACGGCTTCATTAAAAACCTTACTCCTGTGCTTTGTTGATGACAATGATGAAATGCCCCACAGTAGCCATTGTAGGACATAAAAATATGATCTCTTGGGCAGAAAAAGCCCAAAATTCTTGTTTCCTGCCTTTCTCTGAATTTCATGTGTCATTTCTGATACAGCTTACATAGGCCTTCCATGTTTTTTCACTGTCCTGTGACCATGGTCTCTCCCAGCTTCCAGGCAGCAAGACTCATGATCCTACTTAAACTGTGAAGCTTCTTGGGATGTGCTTATTTTGTAGGCACGACTGAAAAACTAAGGAATTGAAATTGACTTGAAACTTACCTACTTGCATGAGGTCTAGAACATTATTTTCAGTCTAGACGCAGGCTGGGAATCATTTTAGCAACACTGATGATGAATCTCTCGCTCTGGGATGAATGATGTCTTGCCATCTTCATGTACTACTTTGGAGCACTCAGTGTTGGACTTGAGGTTGTGCTGTCCCTGTGCAGAAAGCGGCAAAATGTACAGTGTAGGTTCCAGCAGCAGAGAGATGCAGAAGAAAGACAAAAAGCTCAATTTATCTTTCACCAAAACTATTGCTACTACGTAAGGTCAGACAAGATCAGTTTGTCAGTAGGGATCAGGTAGTTGAAGCTGGATCTAAGCGAGGCAGATGTGAGGACAAAAGTGAGCTGGAAGATGCCTTTGGCGAAGTCTCAGTTGTCTTGTATAGTCTGTAATTTAGAACTATTGCTGGATTGGCAACTGCTGTGATTAATGATTTCTTTCATCTCTCGTTCTTGGGGAGATTTTGTCCTAGCTAAGTTATGCTTTTATAGGACTCTTATGCCCCAGCTGGGCTAGAGCAATGCAGTATCCATGGGCATAGAGCCATTGGTTCTTAGGCGACTGCAGTCACACAGAGTGCTGCAGCATTTCCCCTCAGCAGCTCGTACTTGTGGTAGCACAATGCACCATTTCTTTTCTCTGAAGTGCCGCTGCAGCTGCAGGGGCCAGTTGGCAATCTGAACAGGGAACAAGAACCTGCACTGGCTGCCGACTTTTTGGTGACAACCTAGTTTGTCAGACTCCCTCTCAGAAGGGATCTGGAACAGCTTTTACGCTAAAACATCTGTTGTATTTATAAACCTGCACTGATGCTTGAAGAGGTGTTTGAAAAGTTGTATATGCCATTTTTAGATGAAGTTTGGTGTATATCATATAGATCGTATACTTCATGTGTAATCATAAGCATCATATATCATCATAAAATGCTAAATATCATTACACAGCATGCGTATCTTTGCACAATGTGAGGAAGCAAGCTTATAGATAAAATGGCAGAAGATGGAAAGAAAGTAATATTTTCACTTTTATTAAAGGTTTATTCGTTGGTATGGCTTGACTATTATCTTGTAAGTAACAAACTGTTGTTTCTCAGAGTGACACAAGTAATTACTGGCAAGTTTTTCTTTTTTATTTTATTATAATTTGGTTCTTTTGCCCAGTTACAGAG
The DNA here is from genome assembly GCF_003031625.1 of Empidonax traillii. Classification (NCBI taxonomy): domain Eukaryota; kingdom Metazoa; phylum Chordata; class Aves; order Passeriformes; family Tyrannidae; genus Empidonax; species Empidonax traillii. Next base: position 694,082 of record NW_020955524.1, read on the forward strand.
TTTCATGAGTTCTTTTTCTGAACAATCCAAATGTTGACTTACTTAGGAAACTTTGGCCAGACTGATTCTGAAAGATTTGTATTTTTTTAATTGGATTCCATAAGCTGATCAGAAGAACCTGTCCGTAAGCAGGTTGAAAAGAGTTGAGGGCTCAAAGAGTTGAGGGCATCTGAACTTTTTTCTCTGGCAACAATTCTGAAGTTGGCAGATTTTGTTTAGATGGGTGCTGGTTGCTGATTATGAATGAGGAGCCAGGGGTGATGTGGGAGAGGATTTGGCTGACGGTTATACCCAAACCAGCAATTAGTGCTGTGTAGTAGCAGCAGAACTGTCTTGAAGACTTAATGTCCACATGAATGTATTTTTGAGGTGTTAGACTAGTCTTGGTTTGGTTTCACATTCTCCTCTAATGGCTTGAATGCCTGGGGTGTGCTCCCGGAGAGCTGCTCCAGATTTAGTTACACCCTGCAGGAATCCTGTTTGTGGGCTCCGAGGCACCAGTGGGTTCTGCTGGGAAAGCTGCTGATCTGTACTACAAACTGATGTAGACACAGCTGTTAAATGTCTGATCCTGTCTCTCAAATAAGTAAATTGAGACCATAGAAACAGGGTTTTGGAGAAAGTGGCAAACTAATTCTAACTTACTGTTAGCTAAAATCAAGGTCCACTAAGAATTAATACCTAATAAAAGAAAACGTTAATACTGTTGACTTGGTTTCAGATACGAGAGAAAATAAGGAAGCTCTTCCTGGGGCTAAAACTAAAAGAAAGAGGGGAATCAGCATGAAAACCAGAGGGTAGAGACATCAGAAACACTACTGCTGTTTTCTCTGTAGGATAGCTGCAGGTATTTTGACATAGCCTATGATGACTAAGCCACTGGATTCAAGAAGTGCCTGTGTATTGAGAACATAAAGCTGTTATAGTCTTATACCAGTATTCTTAAATGCTTTTGTTAAAAATCCCAAAAACACTCCATCCACCTTAAAATCAAAATTTAATTACACAGAATGAAGATGCTTCCTAAAGTCTCACTTGGAGCACGTGCTGCCAAACTGAAGACCTCATAGTAAGTGAACTGCGTTACGGTGAGTATGCCTGCAAAAGGGGGGTAATAAGGAGACTGCAAAGAAAAGGTGCTCGAACAGTTTCTTACACGTGGCGCGTTTACTGCAGGCCCATCTTTGAAATGCTGTCACTTAAATGAAGGAATTTCTGCTTACTGAGCTACATTGTTCAGATAGCTCATAAGCAACTCTTACAAACCTAAACAGACTTCACAAAATTAGAAGTCTGAAGCGCTAACACAATTAACTTTGTGAAGTTGTTTTATTGAATGGAAAAAGCTTTTTTAAGTACTGTGTTGTTTTTTGTATTTAATGTGACAGTCAATCATATCCTGACTTTGCAACCAGTAATTTTTTTGAACATAAATCTGTGATGAAAGAAGGTTTGCTTAACAAGTTGAAGTTATTCTGTGTTAATTTGAACATAAGATAGTGTTGGAACTACTGTCAACCAGAAAACTTCTCAATTCTGGTTAAGCACATTTTCCTCCTGGTCATATTGGCTGCTTGAAGTGTACTTGAACTGATTGTACACCTTGAACTGATTTGGATTTGTTAGTCTTCCTCTTCTGTCATTTCACTCTTCCGCCCCGATTTGTATTTCTGCCCTCCAGCGCATTACTCATAAATCTCTCATTCTCCTGCACCATCAGGCCAGCGCCTTTGCTCTTTGAAAACACGTTGTTGCAATTTCTACAAATCACGGGGAGAAAATTACATAATCTTAAAAGCTATTGCTCTGTTCCCTGCATTAAATATTCATATTTTTATCCTCCTTCTTCCATCCCCTCTCACAAGTACTTCAGCCCACACTGACGTACCTTCTCTTATCAGGGGGGCTCAGTCTTGGCCTGCATTCTCAGCAGAACAAAACAAAGTCCTGGCAATCTTTCACTGTCATTTTAGGAAAGGATTAGCTCTTTAATTGTTTTTACCTAAATAACAAGACAATCATAGCTTCTACATAGTCAGTGCTTGCTGCAAGGGTTTTGTCCTTAAGCACTAACTCAATGAACAGATTTTTACGATTTGGAGCTGCTCAGTCAGTTCGGATGGCTTTTTAATCTCTAGAGGCCAGATGGAAGCATGATCCTTCACCATTGCTTGTTTTGCATAATGTAGGGATTGGAACTACATTTCAATAGCACAGTCATAGATGTGTAAGTATATAAATATTTTTCTTTTCCATCCATGTATTCTCTAATGTTTTGGTTTGGTTTTCTTTAATGACAGCTTTCCACAGGGAAAAGCTGTCACAAACAAGCAAATGCTATGCCCTGACAGAAAAGCTTACACAGAAGAAAACAATGATTTTGGTCAAGGAGATTTGAGAGAGAAACTGACACTCAAGTGCTAAGTTTCTGAGACAGATGATGACTTACCTTGGTTTCAGGGCACTGATAAAACTGCTGTTGGACTGATGTGGAATGATGTTTTTTGGTTTGTGTTTTCTTTTTTTTTCTCTCGTCAGAAGCTTTATTTGAAGCTCTCCAACAATCCCACCTTTGATTTTAGTTGTATTTATGCATTTATTCTTTGCTGTCAAATGTAATCAACTGATTGAAATCCATAAATAATAAACATCAAGTTTCAATTTAAGATGCAGTAACAAGATGCTATCGGAAGAAGTTTTTTATGTACTTGAGCAGCTTTTTATAGCTAACTCCCTCCAGAGTAAAGTCCTGACACATTCTTAGTGATAGGGAGCTAATGTCTTTCCTGCACGTTTGGGGAAACCCACGTGACAAATCCTGTATGGCAACTGAAGGAGAGGACACTTGCGCACCTGTTTGTGGAAGGGTTATAGAAAAAGTCCTGCGACATATTTTAGCTTCTGCCAGTAAGCTGAGCAACTTGACTTGCTTTACCCTTTATAGGATACATGACATTAAATTAACAACTAGAAAATAATAATAATAATAATAATAATAATAATAATAATAATAAAAGACATACTAACATGAAAAAACACATTTTATTGCACTTAAGTTATAAGAAAATAAAATTTCTAAGTGAATCAAACCATAGACACAATCCCTTTAAAGGTTGTTTTCCTCCATCATGTCAGGTTGTTACATAACTAAAATTAACCAACTGGAATCTGATTGTTTTAAATCAGACTATAAATAAAACAAAAACAAAAACAAAAAAAAAAAAAAAAGGAGGAAAAAAGATCGCCTAGAATACAGTGTTAAACCACTTTCACAGTTCAGCTTGAGTTGTGGCTCTTGGAGAATGAGGCAAACCATTTGACTCTCGTTTCTCATTTTGCTTGCATGTGACATCTTTACAAAAACGTAAGTTTTTGCTCTGTCAGTTCCTCCCAGCAATAACTGTAACAGTTGTTTTTTTTCTCAAATACTGTAAAACACTAAGACTGACCAGCAACTTTATTTTAATTTTTGTATTTTATAATATTTTTAAAAAATTTTGTCAGTTTTTTTTTAATGTATGTTCATTCCATTCACCACAGCCCTCACAAAGAAAAATTTCCCCACAGAACAGGCTGCAATAGCTTTGTTCCAAGGAATGTGTTTTAATTTTTGCCCAGAAAAAAGAAAATAAGCTTTGCACACACACTCAATTCTTTATTTGCAGGCAAACTTCACTCTTAATTGTCTGAAACTCTTCCACTCTCAGCCTCTTAGAGGCACAGTTGGCTCAAGTTTCAGTGGCAAAAAGTCTTTTTCTGTAACCAAACTAGAGCAAATTTGGAATTCAGTCTGGGACTAAAACGTCACAGCAGAAAAAAAAATAAAAAAAAATAATTTGCTTTTCTTTCTTTCATTTAGCAGCATAAATAAGTTTGGCCACTGGGAATACAGTACAGGGGTGGGACAACAATCCCGTAATTGAAGACCTACTTCTAGCACCAGCATTGCGAATTAAATCCATCAGAGGACTCTCAAAACCCAGGACAACTTGCCACCTCAGAGCAACTTATGCGTTGAAGAGTGTAGATGGAAGCAACAGTAAATAGATTAAACAGAGGCTAATACTGTGATTGACATTGGCAATGGTTGGCAAAAAAAAAAAAGAGGAATAAAAGAAAAAAAGAAAAAGCTCTGATAAAACTGTACAAAACAATTCACAGTAATATTTTAGCTTTTCCACACCAGGAATGGACTCTTTGTTTTTGTTTGTTTTTTTTTTCATTGCAGATGCTCTCTAGTTTTTGAAAGTCAACCAGTGACTGCTCACAGAGGTTGGAAGGGACCTTGGAGGTCCAGTCCAACCCCCTGCTCAGAGCGGGGCTAAGGGACAGCGCGTTGCTCGGAGGGGCTGCCGGGACCCAGGGTGGCCCAGGGGTGCACGAGCAGGCTCGCTTGTGCAGCTGATTTCAAGATCTTTGTGGTAAAATAACTTGTTAACAAGAACTGTAACTTTTTTTTTTTTTTCACTCCAAGTTGCTCAAGGAGCAGTTGGAGGAAAGTAAAGAAATTAATTGCACCTGGTTTCATTTCAAAAGTTGGATTTTTGCAAAGCTGCCCCGGTTGTAAGTGTAGCCTTTTTATGTGACGAGACAGCAAAAGCCTCTCTTGTCAGTTATAGTTTGTCATCTTTGTCTTCTCCTTCGTAGTCTGTAGGTCTTTAGGATCTGTTGCCCCAAGGCAACATCCTGCACCACCAAGGACAAGGGATTTTTTCCTTTTTCTTTTTTTTCTTTTTTTTTTTTTTTCAAGGGGGAGGGAAAGGAGAACATCGTCTACACGTTTGGACAAATTCATCTTTCTGCCCTTCACTTCATATCGACGTCAAAGTCCAACACCAGCAGCTTTGTTTCCTCAGTCCCATTGCGGCTCCCAACCGCACACACCAGCTTTGTGTTAGAAGCTCTGATTCGCCACACGACGCCTCCACTTCCCCCACTCTCCAATGTGACTAGATTTCGGATAAATTCACCCGTTTTCAAGTCCCAAAGTTTTACAGTCCCATCATCTGAGCTGGTAATTACAAAGTTCTTGTTGAACTGTAAACAGGTCACAGCACTCTGATGCTTGTTGGGACCTGTAATAGCAAACAAAAACATTTTTATTTGTAATTAATTAGAAAGCAATGGCAGACAGCACTGCATCTAGAATAAATACCTAGCTATTTGCAAATAGGTGTTTTTATCTATTACAACTATTATAGAACTATCTATTGTAACTCCTGGTTTTGTACGTTAAAAGGTACAGAAGCCCTGCCATAGTTTCAAAAAGTGAAGGCAGGTATAGAAAAATTCCCCAGAATTTCCTTCTTTGTTTCAGTGACCTCACTGTGTTGTATACAAACAGTAGGGCAAATGTGCTCTTGGACATTCATGAATATGAACTTAGCCATCTAGAGTGAGGTGACTGCTGTAAGAGTTCGTCTCCAAGCTCCTTTGAAGAGCTTCTATGAGATTACTCCATCAGTAAATACTGACAGTTACATACTGACACATAAATAGATACTGTTAAAACAGCAGAGTTTGTTTTACAGGGAAATTTAATTTTCTGGTCCAGCCAGGGATGCTGCATATGATGTATGGGAAGGATATAAGATCTTTTTTGTGGGGAGAAACAAAACCATGAGTTAGTGTGCATGATGCCTGAGTGGCAACTGTCAAAATGCAAACAAGAGGCTTTCTTCTTACTGAAATAAAGAAAACATCTTCCACTTGCATCTCTTGATTTATTGCAACAGACAGTGTACTTTGCCTCCCAATCCAATTAATCAGTAGGCTTTGAAACACGCAAGTGACCCCTAAGTAAATACATTGACTGACTGTTTTGAGATGTAATTTCCTACATATTTCTGTGGCTTATTAGGCTAATATACCCATAGCAAATTGCTATCAGTCCAGACCATCTGCCTTTCATAATAGGCAAGTGATTTGAATAGATTAGATTAAATAAATTTTGTTCTTCTTGTTCAGAAAAGGATCATACAACTGTCATCAGAAAAGTATTTCAGCTGTAAGTGGTCAGTGCTTGCTTCTTTGCATGTAATTATTTTTAAGGCTTTTTTTATTAGAATCTGCAGCATAGATTACTGCAGGCTGCTTGATTTACATGAACGTAGTTTAAGCTTACCTTGCAATGTCTGTAAACATTGTCCTGTTTTAATGTCCCAGATTTTGACCGTAGAATCGGCATTCCCAGACACAAGTATATTGTCCTTGAGTTCCATTCCACTTGTGAGTGACTGGTGGCCTGTTAGAGTGTGAATGCAGTTGCCTGTCTCCACATCCCAAACTCGGATGGAAGTGTCAAGAGATCCACTCACCACATGGATACCATCAAACTACAAGAAAGGTAAATCTATTACAAACAATTATATTAGGATCTTACGAAGAAAGCTATTAAGCATTTAGTTCACTAAATGCAAGGTGAGATACTGTACATATTCGGAAACTGCATTACAAAGTAAGAATTCAGTCTAAGTAGAGATGGGCATGTTTTGATACCAGAGAAGGGGGACTCATGGTCAGTGTAATTTCCTGATGTAAACATATGGGCTATCAAGTACATGGTTCAAAAAGAGACTCTGAACCACTTGGTCTTTTAAATGTAATACAACTCCTTTAAACACAGCAGAATCCTGACTCCAGTGCAGTGTGCAACAGTAAGAGAACCTAGCTTCCCTAATACAGACAATTAACAAGGCAACCCTGCTTTTTACAAGTCAGAGGGAGTTTCAGCTGGAGAAGGGCAACAACATTAGTACAGAATCATCCACACAGAAGTCAAAACACAGAAAAATGGAAGGAATGTAATGGAAAAATGGGGGGTTTAGACATTTTATAATCCTAATTGTGTACAGTAAGGAACTTTTAACTCTCTAGTCATTGTAGGGAAAGGCATATAGGCTAAGATATGAAACACTTTTGACCAAGAGGACTAAACATGTAGGGAATAGAAAGGTAGAAAGTAACCTGAGTTATAGTAACAATGACATAGGAGTCCTCAAAAAAGGAAAAAAGCAGTAGAATAAAACCAGTGGGCTTCAAGGAGGAATACTTAAAAAAAAAAAAAGACTTTCTTCCCATGTGGTTTTTATATATCTATTCTCTGAGGGGAAGAAGAGGTCAGGATAGTTGGCACTTTCTTAAAAGCACAAACTATCCTTGTGTGAAGTAAAGATAGGAAGTGTAGTAAATTACCAAGACCCACTTGGCTAAAGCACAAGGAATTGTACAAAAAGTAGAAACTAGATGAACAGATCTGTATAAAAGAGCCCACTGGGACAAAAACAGAAAGGCAGGGCACAGAACAAGATAAAACTAGCAAGACCCATTATACTATTCTGTAAAAAAAAAAACGCCAACCAAAAAACCACACCACGAGGAAGGCCAAAAACAAACATACAAACAACAAAAAAAAAGCTCATTTATCCACAGCAGGAAGGAAACACCAAGTGAGGCCAGCTATTTAACTTTCTTTGCTTCAGTCCTCAGCCATCTGAGTGTAGGCTCACAGCACTAACACCACTAACAACTGAGCACACGCTTTTGCTAGAATGGAGGGGGGAAATCACATAAGGCAAGTTGTTTTAAGACAATCTCAGAGACATCTGCTGCTATCTTTGAGAACCCAGGGAAGACAGACAAGCTTCAGATGGCAAATACAATTAATTTCTTTACTGAAGGAGAGGATGATGGAAGATGAGGAATTATGGATCAATCACTTCAATAACTTCAATTTCCAGAAGGAACTTGTAAGCCCTTAGTAATGCAGTAAGTAGGAGCATTTTTGGGAAAATGATCTTAACCAATATGGGTTTTTTTCTGTAACAGAATAAAAAGCCACATGAAACAGCAAATGTCTTGGTTGTATTTTCACAAAGAGGGAGGCAAATGGGAGGCAGGGATACTATTCCATTCAGAACTTTGTTCACAGTACTATTGGAGATATCAGAAAAGAGTTCCGGAGAGGTCTGGCATTTACTATTTTCATTAGGATTTGGGTGACATTTGAAACAGCAGAACTGACCCAAAGCAAACAGTGTAGAAGTCGAATAAAAACTGTGAAGATCTGAGTTTGGAGGGGAATGAATAAAGGTACAGCTGTAACTTGTGAGAAGGAAGATTGGGCATGAGTGTTTGTTATGGTTAAGGCACTATGACACTATTTGTCCATGTGGACTGACTGGTACCTGATAACTGCAAAGAACCAAGCCAGTTAAAGGAACTCGACTATCTGAAGCTGCTTCTTTTTATAAAACCTGCAGAAAACTAATATGTTTGATCTCTGCAGTCAAACATGGTTGAGAATGGCACCTAGGTTCAAAAGAACATAGAGAGCAACTGGCACATACAGACTGCTTATCTGCTGCATGCATTGCATTTCTGGTGAAAATATACTAAAAAAGACCCTCTGATATTTGAATGTAACACATATAAAATAACTTTTCACCTCCAGTAAGCACTTTGACTGGACTCTGTTTTGGGCTCCCTGTTTTCAAAAGAGGATGTGAACTAATTTGAGTTCAGATAAAAAGACGAGGAGTGCCAAGTAGCCTAGCAGACTTGGGTGGAAACACTACAGAATGTTTTTCTTTCCTAAAAAGAACTAAACCAGATTGATGTAACAAATTTTGAATTCTTTTCTCCTTTCCCACAAACTAATTGCATTCCATCTACATAAGGTATTCAGAAAGCGAGCTTTAAGGCTGGGCATAAAGACAAACTGATGTTGTTACAGGGAAACAATGGTTTGGATCAACTGCTACACATGAACCATCAGAATCTGTGGAATACCTCAAACAAAGATAGACAGCAGAGAAAGAAAAGTCAACATGTTCAGTAGTCTTCAACTGCTGCATAAGGTCTACAAATGGGGAAATATCGAGGCATGACAGAACCTGCCATGGAGCAGGGATAGGGAGGGAGGACTGGCTTATTCCACCTGATTATTTTATTTATGGGAGTTCTACCGTTTGGGGCGATTGCAGGCCAAAGGGCAGGAGCCACCAGGCAATTTTAAAGAATCTTTTTGTTCAAAACTGTAAACACCTGTAGTCTCCAGCCTGCCTTCCCTCACCCCTCTCCCATTAGTTTCAGAACATATCGGTGTGTAACACAACCCAATTATTTGATCCATTATTACTACAGTATCAGGAGCAAGACATAAATATTCATAAGCCAAAACAAGAGTCGCTGGTGAAGATAAGGCAGAATAACATCTACTGTTCCCAAACTGCCCTATATGAAATGGAATCTTCAGAATATTTTTGAGAGATAGGTAGGTAGCACAGCATTTTTAACTTCCTTGCTGCTTGTCTAGAGAAGGCTCCTCATCATATCGATGTAAGGGAATGGCTGTAGATTTTGATAAATTTTGCTACCTATTTTTGAGAAAGGAAACCAATTAGGTACTTTGTTCATATGTAATATATTATGGTGAGATACATGTTATGAAATACACACTTTATGAAAAATGTCTCTAGCACTGAGCTTCATTTTCTGAGCCACAAACCAGAGCAGTTACATGCTGAATGCCATTTCCCAATTTTGAACTGTCTTTGTTAATTTCTTTTTCAAGTCCTGCCAGATTGTGGTGAGAACAGGCACAAGCATGAAATTAATTTCTTTTGCCTTTCAATGCCTGGAAGTGATGCTTTGACTCTATGAATGAATAGGATTTTTTTTTGGTTAGTAGAGGTAAGAAGACCTGAGACATGAGGTCTGTGTGTATCTTTGCCAGCTTTGTGGGTAACTGGTAGGCAATAGAGAGATGCAGCAGCATAATAACCTGCACCTACATTAACACATTTCTGTTGAAAAAGCCTCACAGCTGCCCATCTGCCCCTACTCAGAAAAGAGGAAGTAGAAGGCTGGCGTTTTACACAGGATCCAAAATCTTAGGTTCAGCCTTACCATGAATTATAGTTTGGAACTGGAAGATAGGACTAGAAAATGAGGATAAACAGATCTCCATGACTCAGAATATTAACACAATGGGGTATTTTTTGCATTTTCAATTACTATATCCTTTATTTAAGGTAGTAAGTTTAGAATTTCTTGGGTAAAGCAAAAACATAGCTCCGTAATACATGCAAGATTTAAAAAAAAATCCCAACCAAACAACCCATCTACCAACAAAACAACATTACTTGATGATATAAAGATTTGGGCTTTATTGTACTTGGTCCTTTAAGAAAAAAATTCTACTCTAAAACATCTCAGTTTCTAAATGAAGACAACATATATCTAGTGTAACAAAATGAAAGAGGGGCTTATCACAGACGCCTCTATATTCCTGTGGTCTGTATAATTCTGGAGTAGGTACCCACAATTTAATAAACAAGGTGAAATAAACTGACTTTAAATGTTACTTAAGGAAACTAAGGCAGCAGATGAAAATCACATACCTGTAACGAGTAGACTCTGTTAGTATGCCCTTGCAGTGTGTGCAGACAGGTCTCTGTCTCTGGATCCCACACTTTGACCATAAAATCATATGCACCACTTACAACCCTTCTGCCATCATATTGAACGCACCGAACTGCAGCTACGTGGCCCATCAGAACGTGTAAACACTGGCCCGTCTCTATGTCCCAAACTCTCAGCGTAGCATCTCGAGACCCACTGACCACTCTGGAGGAACAAGAAAAACCCGTCCTGTACTTAGCATTGGACATTAAAGTATTAAAACAATTACACTTGGGTATACATCAGTTATGAGTCATAATTTGGGACATTAGATAGCATTAGTCCACCAGCCACTGAAGATTCAGGCTTGGCATGACATTTTACTAAGGTCTCAAATGACTGGAGTGTTCTTCTTCCTTGCTCTACTTACCTCCTCAGGATATGTCTATTTGATATAATTAGCAATCAGTATTTAAAAAGCCACTTCGTTCCTGAACAGCAAAATGATGCCATAATTCTGCGGACTGTTGTATCTATCTATGAAAATTTATGAACACGCTAAGCTCCAGCCAGTGCTATGAGCATTCTGTTTTAATGACTGAGTTAACTAATTGTAACAATTCAATAAAGATCTTTAGAAGTTTTACTTTTAATAAAGAAACAGTTATTCTGCTTGACTTTTTTTTTTTTTCAATTTATACTATTAAAAGCTTTTTTAGGCAGGAACAGAAATTAGAAGGAATTAATATTAATGGAATTTATAAGGGAAAAAACTCATCATTCTTCGAAAAAGAAATGCAACCAACAAGCTCTCTGTCAATACCTCCATACCACAGTCAAGTAACAGAGCTTTGCAAATGTTTGTTGAATCAAGACGTGGTTTACTATTGCAAATATTCTGTTATAATCAGTTAAAATTCAAATAATAAAATACTGCAGTGACAATACTTCAAAAGTCACTTGTTTAAAATGAGTAGAAGTTTGTAGCACTGACAAAAGGAGGAATTACTCAGTGTGGGAGACTGGATCACAGTTTAACAAAGAATTAGCTTTGAAATAACGCAGAATGTGACTTTTTGAAGTACATGACTCAATTTTCAGTTCTTCATTTAGTATCCTTATGCCTTTGCTTCTATTAATCATCTCCTCCCTCGTGTTGATTTGTGTTTCGCCTGGTTTGCGTTTCACTCAATGCTGGATGAGGCACCCAAGTTTAAGAAGAGCATTTTCTGTGAACACAAGTGTGTGAGTTACAGGCGAAGCAGTGGCTGTGGTTCTGGGCAAAGCCGTACCTTTTCTCGTGGAGATGCATGCAGCGCACGGTGGAGGTGTGACCGTACAAGGTGTGTATGCATTCGCCAGTCTCAGCGTTCCAAACCTTCAGCGTTCTGTCTGTAGATCCACTGATGATGATATTGTCCCTCATTTGTGATGACCACACTCCGCCTGTGTGCCCAACCAGTGTTCTCAAACACTGAAAAGAAACATTTTCCTTAGTTTACCTTTTCTGACGGAGTTGAATGGAAACTTTAGGAAAATGCAATCTTGGAAGTAAAAGTTGGCTGTCATAGTAAGAGCCAAAATACCTCTGGAGACTGCTTTCTGATTGGAAAAAAAAAAAATTCCACTTTTACAAAATACTCATCAAATTTCTCTCTCAATTGTTTAAGGAATTTTCCCTATAATCTTCCCCTTGACAAACTAAACCATATTTCCAAATTTCTCAATACAAGGGCATGTTTTGCAGCCTTGAGTTGTTTTCCTGGCATTTTTCTGAGTCACTGCAGGATTTCCAATAGCTTTTTGAAGTGTGTTGGAAGTAGAGAGAGCATTCACTTGGTAGTTTTACCATCAATCTATAAACCATATACTTTTGTTGTATTTTTCTGTTTCTTTATCCCAGAGACATCCCACTCTGTAAGCCTTAGCTACAGCATCAATCCTGCCAAAAAATCGTGTCTCAAACCTTTTTCAGACTCTACTGTTGCCCAGGAGAGGATCCCACACTACATAAGCACAGCCTACCTTCTTTGATCCCAAATGTATGACACGATTTCTCACCATGTACAGACAGTGTTTGCTCACACCTACTTCTATAAAACCCCCGTCGTCCCGGAACAATGACTTGTCTCTGTCTCTCAGCCTGTTTTCCTTACAAATAATGACTATATACACTTTCTCACCAGGCAGCAATAAATGGTAATTAGCACAGACGAGGAAAGATCCATGCAAGACTCCTCTAGAAAGATACTTCATGAAGATTCTGCATTTACTTTAACAACATGATCTCTATAATTACCCACTTTCTAACCCATTTAAATATGTGCCATGTTGATTTTTGCATTATTCTATTTTCTTCAGTTCTGTCGTGGGGATACAGTCTCGCAGTGCACACAGCCATCTACTTCTGCACTATTATTTTTATCAGTCAAACCTGTAACTGCACAAGAAAAGAGGTCAAGGCAGTTTGAGGGTATCTTTTTCTGTAATCTAATGCTAAGTGGCATTAATTGCCATGGCCTTCCTTTAACTGTTAGTTGACTCCTCCTGACGTAGTCCAATATTTTTTATCTGAGATAATGTATCCTAAATACCCAGTCTTTCAGTTTACTCCATGTAAACATTGACACATTTTAGCTTTCTAACTGTCCTGTCCTGGATCTTCTTGTCCTCATACCTTTTGAAAAAGTGCTAATTTTACCTCACAGGTTACTTTAGAAAAAAAACCCTATCAAAGATTATCTGGATCAACTGTAATAAAAAAACCCATAACTTTGGTAGTTGTTGTTTTAACATCCTTGTGAGTTTCTGCTGAAATGTTCTATTATCACTGCCTGCTGTATTTCCATCACATGAATCTTCTCCTAAAGTATTTTTTCTGCATCAGTGACAGTATACTAATTCCTATTGTTATTCCTGTTCTTTCTAGTATCCTTGTAAATGCCTTGCTTTTTTGCTTACATAGATTTCCTGTTCTTTAACAGTTTTTTAACTAGTCTTCTGCAATTCCTGGCTCCTTGCTTAAATCACTGCTATCAAATCCATCTTTTTCCGTTCATAGCTGTTATTCACTTTTACAGTTCTTTTTTTCTTATTTCAACCAATGTGCTCATATTTTAAGAAATCATCCTGCTAAAGCAGTAAGAACACAGAATTCTTATTTTGGGCTTTACATCTGTCAAGGGAATTATTTAGTCATGTTCATTTGCACAAACCAACCTTTAGGGTTTTTTTTTATTTTAGTAATTCTTCAGCATCAGTAAGCAGGAGGGCTGATACAGCATGTTTCCATTTTTCATACACAATTCCTGGCTCTCTTAAAGGTTTAGAGTAAATAGTCACACCAGGTTTTGTAATTACTTTCAAAAAATTACCGAACAATAATTGTTAAGTCATGCTACTGTGCTCAATTTTATATATTTAAAGGATCATTTTGCTTTTGGGACTATGACATGTACAAAGAAAGTATTTTTCATTTGTGTTTAGGTTGCCCTTTTCAATTAAAAAAAAAATGTAAATTTCTTTATGAGATCCTTCATTAGACAGTTTGTTGTAGAGAAGCCAACAGCAGCAGGGTGAGACTGCCTATGGCTCTTAATTTTATTCTTACCCACAGTAGTATTAACAATCCCTTCAAGGATCTTCCGGGCATGCAATGACAAATGTTTAATACACTCAGCTTCAACATTATGAAGTGGATACCTTTTACATCTTAAAACATGTTATCCTCAATAGTGGTCCTGTTGTTACCTGTACCATTAAAACCAAGATAAGTACACACAACACCAGTCTAGAAGGAAAACGTTCTGTTTTCCCAAGGCCTTTTCTACATCCTTGGAGCATGGTCAGTCAGTCACCTCAAAACAAAAAACCTGTGGGCTGAGTAGCCATGATGTTCTAACGTGAGTGAAATGTTCAGTCCTGTCTTTTTGATTGTGCATACTGGTTTGCTTCTCTAAGCCAAAATTAAATTACTGAAGCTTATTAAATTCCTGCCTGATCTGGATCTAATTTAATAGGAAATATTTAAACCTAAAGCAAGTTAATTTTTTTTTTTTGTGGCTCAGCAATATAGTAGCTTAGAATGAAAAAACAAACTCTGTATTTGAAATCACAACCAGTAAAACAAACACCTCATTTCAAAAACTTGAAAACAATAGAAAGAATGCTAGAAGACAAGTGAGAAAGGGGGATCCAGATAAATGCAGCCTAAATTAAGCTTTAAGGAAGGTAAAATAATGTATCTGTCCAAATTCTTTAAAATCCATGTCACAAATGACTCCACAAGAATAGCAGAATTGCCAAGAGAACAAGGATATATGCCAATGGTAACATGAGCAGCATTGCAATTTCCCATCAAGGTGACTTTTTTGAACTAGACAAGTTTCTGTGTGGGAAAAGGCAACTCACACGTTTACTTCTTCCGACTCCTGCCCCAGACAGCGCTAAAGGCCACCCTGCAAAGTGGTCTGATGGCACAGCAGCATTTTTAATGTGCCAGTGCTCTACCTGTAGCTCATTTCCTCAGGAATTCAGCAAAGCCGCCAAATTACCTTGCCTGTAACCGCTGACCACACTTTCAGTGTGTTGTCATCAGAGCCACTCACGATCCGGTTCCCGCAGAACTGCAGGCACGTGATCACGTGGTCATCGTGCCCTTTGAGCACCTGACAATGAAGAACATGAAAACGTACAGTCACAATTTAATGCAGCAGATTAGAGAGAAGCAGAAGAAACAAAATGCTCCTCTGATTCATAAATTACAAAATGCTAGAGTTGCTTCAGTAATAATAAGGCCCCTTAATCCCATGTGTCAAGTCTAATTTACCGCCAGCTGGGACCAAAGAAGGTGTTTTCCTCCTTCCATGGAGTGATGCTGCATCGCTTAGCAAGCACACTACAGCTACTGTAAGCCTCCTGAAAGTAACAGGAAAAATCCCTAACAAAAGTAGCCTGAATTAGTAACTGAACATTCCTCTATAGTTATTCCATCTCTTTATTTTTCAGTTGAGTTACTGTTACCTTTTGTTTCAATCTTGAACAAAAAAGGATGGGGCTCTATTATTTGCTGAGTATTTGTATTTCAGTGGTCAAGGCTGACTACATCTATTTTTTTCCCTTACCAGTGAAGCATTGTATCGTGTTAAATGCCAGGCAGCACCAAAGTAAAAAACTAGAAAACCATTAACTCAATTAAATACAAACAAAAGCAACAATTTAACGAGCTGGGAATGTGGATTGGAATGTTGCTTTATAGAGGTGGGATTTTCAATATTTGATTTTGGAAAAATTCTGTACCTTTTATCACAATACAGTAAAAATAATCCTTATCAGAATACGTAAGATAAAGAATTTTTTATTTAGGATATCTGAGCATTTTTCAATATGTTCATTGAAATGAAATGGCATTTGGGTAATGCCAGAGGCTGTAATTTTAATAATAATTCCAAGATAACTTGATGTGGCATATCAAGGCAAGAAATACAAAACCGTTGCCAGAGATGCACATAAGTCACGGCCAAATAAACAGCGGGATATAGCCATAGGTTTTCCATGGGAATTATTTTGTTCTTATTTTTATTATTTTGTTGTACAGTAATTAAGAAAGCAGGTAAATTGCCTTAAAACCTTAAAAGGCCATGAATATGGATTTTCTTCATATTTCTGAGAGGTTGTTCAATACCATGATAGATTAGACAGTTGCTACTTTATTTACAAAAGATTTGAAATACTGCTTCGTATCTCCATATTGGAAAAGATGTAATGATAACATATAAATGTCATTAAAAGAATTTTAATATTTAGAAAACTTAACATGGAATGAAGTTACTGTCTTGTGCTGCTCAATTTAGAAGAATATATTTAAAAATAAAGCATGAATTAATCACAGAATAGTTGTGGAGTATTTTTTTGTTGCAACATGGCTCAGCTCTACCAATACATACATATACACATATATATATGTGTCTCTATGTTTAAATATAAGTATTTCCAATCAAGTTTCTGAGATTATCTGTCTCAAAGAGACTGGCATATTTCTAGGAATTCATAAAATGATACAGAAACTCCTATAGTGAAAGAATTCTGCTGTATTGAAGAATAACACTTTGATTTGCCAGTATGATGCTCAGAATATAATTTAAACCCAGCGTAAGCTAAAACACAAATTATTTGTTTCTGTAGCAATACACTGCTTTTTGTGCATGGGTTTGTCCAAAGGAAAAAAACCAATCTACAACTTGATCCAGCTTTGTTCATGGCACCGTGCAGAGAGCTCAGAGCCTTACCTTAGGCGATTTAAGTTCTCCTCGCCGCCAGTTGGTATCAATCCTGTGTTGTCTAATGTAGGCGCTTTTCCACGGACTGTGTATAAAGCCTGGTTTTATTACTTTCCTCCTCTTGATATGCAATGGTTCATCAATACCTAAAATGGATTTAGAAAAAAGGAGGGGGGAGGGGAGGAGATGAGCTTACCCCACAGAAAACACATTCCCTCCCAAACCTTTACGGCGACCCCTGACATTAAACTCAGCGGAGACCTAAGAACCTCGCCCATGGCACTCTTTGTGTGCCAGGGACACTGCCCTGCTTTTCAGCGAGTTATTCTGCATCTGTCCTTGTTGGTTCAGCATAATCATGACCATAATCATGGCTGAAAATGCTCTAGTTCATCATTCCTTGCTGGCAACCTACTAGCTTGGTTTTGGATACCCCTTTCCGAGGCAATGCAGCAGAATATTGCCTTCTACAAATGGGTATTGCCAAAAAGCTCCATAACCACTCATATGCTCATTTTGGAACAGCTCAAGAATTAAACCTTTCAGTGGTTCTCCACTATGGTCACCCATCTTCATTGCCTTTAAGCTGACTGTGACTCCTTGTATTAATTACTTTCTTGATTTGAAAGGTTGAGTGCTTTTGGCATTGTCCTCTCCTGGCTGGAGTTTAAGTACAGCTATGCCCTTTCTGAGTTGACACTTAAGCAGTAGTGCTTTGTTTTAGCCTTGCTACTACAGATACAGCTTTTTTTACAATTCTCTCACCCTGCTCTTTTTTCTATGCAGCTCCTCTCTCCACCGCATCTCATTACTAGCAGGAGTCTTGTCTCTTGCCAATATGTGGATTTCACTCCTCTGCCTTTAGCCCCGTCTCTGGTGTCTCTGCCTGCAAGTCTTGAATTAAAGGTTCCCTCACGTTACTGAGCAGCTCACTGAGGTCAACCAGGCTGCAATACTGGCCTGTTTGTCTGTGCTCTCCTGCCTGGACATATTTGGTCTTACTCATAAGCTCACAAATCTTGGCTCGTTCCCTTCTCAACCTTCTCTTTTTTTTTTCTCATTCTGCCCTCTTAATGCATTTTCACTTAAATTTTTTAAGGGGAGAATCTTTAGAGGAGATTTAAGAGGTTAGAAACCCATTGCAAAAGAAAACAAATTAATTTAGGTGCCTTTACAAAAAGGCAGCTACACTGACATTGCCATGTTTTTTGAAGCCTTTGCATTGAGCTCTCACAAGTCCTTGTCTCCATACAGTCTGGACATGGCCCTGTGTTAGCCATGTGCATGTGCTTTGCCCTCCAGAAACCTTGTTTATAAAATGCTCCTTAAAAATAATAGCTTTGTGCACATTCTTCATGTGCATAAATACATAGCTACTTTCCTGGGAATCTTTTTTTCCCCCCATTCATATTACTGCTGAACCACCTTATCTTCTGGCACGAGCAGGATAATATCCGTGTCACTAAAAGGTTGTGTGTCCCTCTCTAAGCAATCCTGTTAGCACTTCTCTCACTACCACGTGTCACTTCTATGTTATTTTTCCTACAAGTGATGTGAAATTACAGCAGCCCTTCTACTGCCCAAACAGTTTTTCCTCTGTGTCACAAACCACAAGACTATACCATTTTTACATCTCAGCTCTCATTTCCTCTGGTTGTATAATAACCCTTAAAAAAGCAAACCCAATTATTTTCTAAAAACATACAACTGGTATAAATAGGGCATTCAAACCTAAACTCTAGTTTCATTTCTAGCACTCCAAGGATTATTTCTGCTTCCTACTTTCAACAGAGATACAAACCATGTAGCTCAAAGCACAACTAGCACTAAATCTAAAGTCACACGAATTGCCTTCGTAAAACTTTAAGCTTATTATGTAAATGAACTGCACTTTTTATGATAGCAACACTTCGACCATTATATCCATTTTTTTGCTCAGCCTTACCCTCCTCTTTGCATTTTTCTCTCCAGAGAAGATTATCTTCAGCTAGAATTCTCCAGTAACGACATGTCTGGGCTGCCTGCAGAAGGTCCCTGGGTTCCAGGAATGACAGCACATACAGTGCCAGCTGTAAAAAAATAAGAAGAAAATGTATTTTCTGCACTGCTTTTGAAAGGAAAAGTGAAGTAACTCCACATATTATCACACATCAGGGGCTGAAATATAGAAAATTGAAACACTAAATTATTAAACAATCTCAGAAACTTAACAGACTACAGTTTATTCCTGTGGGCATGTGGGAATGAAACAATCATCTTAAGTAACTAAACCCATACAGACCACATCACAAAATGATTCTTTTATTTGCAAGAAAGTAGATGTCAGCTGAAATCATCATTACGCTTTTTTTTTTAAAAAACATAATCCACGTTACTGTGAATCATTAGCAGAATTATTACTGAAGTAATTATGTCTATGTTATTTCAGCTAACAAGTACAACAGACGTTGTTCTGAGACTTGAACTAGAAAGTACAGCACTCACTTTGTGAGCAAATAGGGATGTACGTTGTGATGAATAACATCACCCAGAAAGCCCAAACACAGAAGTAGTAAATATTACGTGCATCTGAGCTCAAAAACCCTCTGCAGCAGTAGGAAATGCAGTCTATGTATCACTCATTTTCTGATGAGAATGCAAACACATTCTCAGGTGGTGTTACAAGGGATTTTACGGACTGGGATGCAGAAGGATCAAAGTATGTAACTTTAGTACAATATGCTACCAAAACCATATGGGAAATCCCAATGAAAATAAACAGAAGATGAACTTTTCCACATGACAAAATTAAAGGTTATTGGGAGAATTCAGAGCTTGGCTGACTGAACTAAGCCTTATTGTGAACACAATAAAGTTCCCCAAAATCTCTACATATATCTTCAGACATACATAAGTCTTAAACGGGCAGAGGCATCTAAAAAACATCCAAGACGCTAGGACAGCTATCATTAAGGGTATGATGACCAAGTACTGCTTTTCTACTTGACAGCAACAACGCATCTCCCTGGAAAATAAGTGTAAGATGCAGGAAAGTCCCTTTCACAGCTAAAAACTCTACCAAAAGAAAAATATTGATAAATGGTGATGCAGAGAACTACTTACATGCTGAAACAGTGGGGTCTTTGTCAGTAACTAATAGGATGCAGAAGCTGTCAAGGAAATCAGATCATCCACTTTTAGTTCTGCTTGCCATATCTTTTTCTGTTTAGGGTTTTGAATTTAATTTTCAGCTGAAGTTATGATATATATAAATAGAACCTGCCCTTCAAAGCAGCACAGACTGAAATTTAGTAAGGAAGTCATAACCATAGGCTATTGACCTCAGCAAATTTTTGACCTTATTTTGTGAGAAACATTTACTTTCAGTAATTTAGACCAGCCAGCAACTGAGCAGGAAATAAAAATTCAGTACGTCAGAACTGTTTGCCTTTTGGTCGCACACACATCTTGTTTGCAAGTCATCACCTGCAGCTCAGAGGGAGCATGTGCAACTCCACATTTGAGGGACCTGTGTCTGAAATTATTCATTAGATCCCACAGGCATCCCAGGCCATACAACTGAAGAATCTTCCTCTGTCCCTACTCAGGGAATCAGCATACAGGATCTGGTGTAAGGCTCTCTGTTACAGGAGCAACAACTGTACCTGTCCTTTTGGACTTCCTATTTTAATTCCTGGCATGTAAAATTATTGAAGAAGTGTTGTTCCCTTACACACATCACATAGTTTTGCATGTAGCAAGACTCAAACATGACACAGACCCTTTCCATTTTTTGCTGGATGATCCTCAACTGACAGCAGAGTTTGTTTAAATGTCACTTGTCCTATTTCTACAGATACAGACACTTGCTAAGATGGTGTTAATTAAACCTGAGAGCCAAATGATTCTAAACCAGGTTACATATGGGTAACATTTATTTTAGACTATATTTATCTAAATAGTCATCAAGGGTCAACACAGCCCACAGCTGACTTTTAGATTAGTAATGCATAAAAGATGGTGTCCCTTTGTCTCAGCTCATGGATCTAATTGTAAGAAAACTTCAGGTAGCAAGGATCTGACCTCTGACTGAACTGGATTTAAGACTACTCTCTGTTGTAGTGTTAATAATACCCAACAGTAAGCAGTCTCTTGCCTTTTTCTTCACTCACACACAGGGAACCAACAAAATTTCTATGGCTGATTTCAGCAACACTCCTCATATGTTGGTTTCTAGACCTGATTTTCACAAATAAATAATCTGAATAATTATTTCTAAAGTCTCAGCAAGAAAACAGGAGTGTTTATTTCAGATTAATTGTTTGACTGCATCTTTCCTTAGGAGGAAAGCAAATATTTTCTTGGTTATTTGGCTATTATGTTACTGTCTTTGCATTGCAGAAAACGGTTTTGAAGCAAAGCCCTCCCGTCCACATCATCTCCTTGTTCTGGTTCAGTAATAAAATCACTGCCTTGCATCCCACAGCACTGGAGATAACTACAGATGTTAACGCGGAGCGACAACTCAAGGGAGCGTGTTCTCTTTGGTAGGGAAGCCTGCTCACAGAATTACTGACCCTAACAACTTGTTCGTGCCCCCACAGCTCAGCGCGTCACCCCCCACTGCAGCCAGCATTAAATAGCTGAGGACAGCACCGCTTAGGAGATCTGGGTGAAGGAAAAGGAGAGGAGATGGTGGAGTCAGCTCGACAGTTTTTTTTAACCCGGTTGATTTTGGTGACAGTGACTCGGGGTTAGGAAGCAAAAATTATTTAAGCCAACTTCACTGGTGAAGTCAGCCCATCATGAAGCACTTACGATATTCTGGTTTCAAGAGGCAAGAAACCCACTAAAAATAAACAAATTACACATGATTAGTTTCCAATGGAATCAAGAAAACTAAGTGAGAAAGAAAATTTTACTGCTAAATAGTGTATCTTTTCTGTGAAGGAATTGTGAAAACTGAAATAATAACATGATCTTTAGTTACAGTGTAACTAGACCACCAGTTGTAATTGAATTAGTATTGCCACAAAATCATGCAAAGAGAACTGATTTGCGAGTTCCTGTTATCCCTAGAAATTGCAAAGTATCTTCTATCTCCTCAAAATACAAAGTCTTGCTGTCTTTCTTGGCCTCTGAACTAAGGCTGCTTTGGGTAGCTTCTTAGAAACATGGCAACCTTGCAGAGGTGCTACTGAGCTCTTCTCCTGCCCCAGTGTCCTTTCCATTCCTGAAGAAGGCTGCTGCAGAAAGGGCTTCTGTAAATACTAATCTCATGTCCTGTGTACTGAGTTAATACTCATTGCATAAATTGATTCCAACCCTTACAAATGCCAGCCAGCAAGGGAAGGCTGTGACACTTCCTGACATGTGAAGATATGACAGTGTATAAACAGAAATAAGGGTCTTGTACATCTGAGTTTTCAAAAATAGGATATACACCAGAAAAGAATGTCAAGAAACAGAGATATGAAACAGTCTTCAGGTAATAAGACCGTGTCAAACACATAAACCAAATACTAGCACCAGAATATCTTAAAAGAACTTGTTTTGTATAGTTTTAGTAACCAAGACTTATGAAGACTTAAGCCCTCATGAAAATTTTCATTTAGAAAACTCAACATATGGTAGATCTGGCAAAAGAAAATAAAACTTCCTCCCCTCTCCAAATAACAAACATTTCCAAGTCCCTAAAATCAATCAAGGTCAGAAGTATCATTTCTAAATTAACTAAAATACATTTATTTAATAACTGCAGCAAACTGAGTTTATCCTCTTTCATATCCACCCTCATGTTCTAGTTGTGAGGACATCACGAATTACTCTTCTGTGGGCAGCATTTAGTTGCACACTCTGAAATCTAAATCTTACTTTCTCTTTAACCTGATACAACATGATCTCATTTGCAGTAAAGGATTTACTGTAACATGTCTGCTTAATTACAGTTTGTCTTGATCCTTAGCAAGAAGTGCTTTTCTGGTTTTACTTTTGGTTTATTTGGTAGAGATATTAGGGCTCCACTTGTTCAAAATAAATTCAAAGATAACATTAAAAAAACACCCCACCACTAAAAGGATTAAAAAATAGTGCTTACACTTGCAGAATAACCTGCAGAGAGGTCTTACATCCAGAGGAAATTTTTGTGTGTGTTGCCCTAACAGAATTAGTTCTCAAAAAAAGAGAAAAGCCAAATTGGCCCAATTAAGATACAGAGATATTTTTAAAGCTACTGGGATTTTGTTTAAAGGGCTCATCTGTATTTCCAGGTATCTAAAGGATTATCATGAGATAGAAGTACAGTAATCTGAAATTACAGTAGCCATGTTATGGCAGTGTACCAAATTGTGACCCTCTAACATCAGTTTAAATCACCAAGCTGGCAAAATTAGCATTAAGTTTTTAAAGATGGCAGCCAGTGCACTGCATAATCCAGTATTAACCTTTATTTCTCACCTCTTTTGGGAGCAAGGAAATGAAGTCTCTTTGAAACTGGGGCTCTATCACTTGCATCATGTGTTTTACTTGTGTTGGTTCACAACTATCAATGAGTTCATCTAAAGCAAGTAACTTCTCTGGTCCGCTCCAGCTCTGCAAGGAAAAAAGAAACAGTAAGCTTAGTTTTACACACTAGTTTGGTTTATATCAGTAAGTGCCACTGCTTTGCCAATAAGGCAAATTAAGTTTGCTCATCGACCTATATTCAAGCATATAAAAAGCCAAGAGATAAATGCTCATGCTAATGACACAAAAATGAGGAGTTAATCAACACAAAATATTCAGAATTACTACACTGATTCATAAGCTAAGAAAGGATTTGTTATATGCACACATACAGATTGGCAATTAAAGAGATAATAATATTTAGTAATAATAATTAAATTAATTAAGCTTCTTTTGAAATTGATGAAATCTACACACACGTTACAGAGAACGAAGGGGTTGCAACAGAATGCGTTCCCTCTCTGTCTTTCTCCATTGTGCATTCAACTGAGATGGTAACTTCTAACCTTCACATTTTATGTGGTAGACCCAAATCTTGAAATGAGAGGAAAGGAAAATAAAAAACTTTCTCTAAAAGTACATTTGCTTACTGCCTTGCTTATTACTACTGTGTGTCCCTAAGCGACAATGTTGTAATTTCAGAATCCTGGCTATATACCAACACATATTTTCTAAGTATCAATTTACACTTGAATAAACAGGGAATTTTGATTGGTAATTTTCTTACTTCACATTTTTACTAATGGGCACCATAAAGTTTGAAGATTTTAATAAGGCACTCAATTGAGAGCATACAGATTAGGAGCATCATTTGTATAAAAAAAATTAATAACTTAATATACTGCACATCCAAAAAAACATGTCTTAAACTCATCTGTGCTCATCAAAGAGTTTTGATTTGTTATGTGAAAACAATTTAAAGAAAATATTATTTCTACAGGAAAAACCAACAACTACTGCTAACTAATTTAGTAACAGAATTAGAGCACGAATAAAGCCTTAGAGAGAAAATGAGACACCACAGTTTTTGAGAGCAGATTCACATTCATAATCTCGAATGTCTTCTAGAGTGACACTTACAAGTAAATTAGCACATACAAATGATATTACAGTTACGGTAAGAGGCTAACTGAAATTAAAAAAAAAAAAAAAAAAAAGGCAAGATACCTTACAATTAAGATTTCTGTATTAATCTGCCATGTATCTCAGGACCATTATTACTCATGCTCTAAATTTCTGTTCTCTGGATTTGACTCTGACAATTCAGTCCGGTCTCCGCAATACTACAATGTTTGTATACTGTGCAGTTTCTGCAGAACAATGAGGCAAGTGAAGAGGAAGGTGGAATTTCTGAAAGCGAATGCAAAGCAGATAAATACCCAGCTTTACTCGATGCAGAAAGATCATCACGTTGCATCATTTCTCCCTAATTAAAATGTCAAAATACTTGAAATTTCAATAAAAGCATCATTTACTTAAACGATGACCCAGGGGACTTTCAGGTGACCCCATTCCATTAGGGAGTAGAGGTGGCTTCAAGCAAGCCCCTGCCAGGGCCGCTGTGAGAGCAGCCCACGTGCTGCAGCTCGCTCACCCCAGTTCCACGCTCTCACTCTACAGCAAGCGCGTGGCTTACACTGGACAGCCTACCCTACTGGAGGAGGGGAAGAAAGTTCCTGACCTGAGCCTTTCCATGCACTGTAGGCAATTGGTAAAATAGATTAAGCTGGCAAAAAAAATATTCCCCATCCACCTGTGTGTATGTAGAGCATCACCACGGGAGATGAGGATTTCTGTGTCTCATATCCAATACCTCAGAATATTAAAAAGAAACAAAAAGGTCTCAGCTGAAGTTGCAGCAGTGCTGTTGTAAACACCTTTTTTTTATAAATTTCTTTCAGTAGAAACATTTGCATCACATAGCAGTTCTCCATAAATCATGCACTGAAGAACTGTTTATCTCACCAACTTTCCAACTGCTGTTTGTTTCATTAACCCAAAGCTTAGCTGGCGTTAGGTACAAACGTTTGCAGTCTTTAATCTCATCTGTCAGCTGTGTTTGAATTTCAGAGAATTAAAAAGAGGGAAAGTAATACCTGTGCTACTTCCTTATAATCTAAATTTCCAAGGTCAGTCTACTTTTAATCTATAAGCAGCTACATTTACTAAATTAGAACTACTCCACCTGAGGAGCATTGTTTGCTGCAGTGGCAAATGTTGCTAGCAGTTACCAACAGGTTATTGATTAATAATGTCACTGCACGCTATCTTAATCAGTAACTCCCTTACACTTACTTGGTTTTTAAAACATAATACAGATCTGAAAAGAAAAGAGAAAAGATTCAAGAATGGGAAAGAGAGTTAATGACTAAAAGCAGCACTCTTTTATCTGTCCATTCCTCATCAGGGGATGGGTACAGGCAGCCTCTTAAGGCTCTTAAAGCAATCAGCTGCTACAAAATGTTGTCTGTAGGACACTGTCCCCTTAGTCTTTCACTTGAGCAAACAAACCTCCAGTTACACCTGGTAAAGGGTCTCTGAAGGAAGTGTCTGATATGGAAAATTGGGATGAAGCCTTGCCAGATGAACACAACTGTCTGTGTCAACAAAGGCAAGACTAGTAAACTCTGTTTCCGTGCCCCGTAGCTTAATCCATTTGCAAAAAAAATGCATGTAGTTCATTAGGTGGAGAGGGTAAGGAGTAAGTTTGTGGCTTTGATAAGAAACAACAGGGAACAAATGTTGCAGAAGAGAAAGAAAAAGTAAATGCTTGCCAAATAGCTTGCAAAGTTTCAAACGTTGTAGATGACTGGAGACTTCTGAGCCATGTGGTGTAGTGTCCAGATACCCTGGATTTCTACCAAGCAATTCCCTTTCAAATTGAAGATCCTTATAAAGAATATACTTTATCTTTAAAAAGCTTTAGCTTAATTGGCTTTCCTTGTCTTCATAACTTGAATTTAATTTTAATGTAAAATTAAAATAAAGCTTTTATTACGGGCAGGGACCTCCCTAGAATAGGTAACTCCAGGATTCATTCACATAATCATTGAGAATCCAGCAAGGCCTACTGATCCTGTCCTTTGAGTGACTTCCGATTCCTAAACAAACACACATCCTCTTTCTTCCCATTTTTTTCAGAAAGGTGTTGATTTGTGAGCCAAGGTCCTTTGGCTGGTTCATACCATTTCCTCACTCAGCATTGCAGCTGATGCAACCATGGCACTACCTACCTGAAAACTATCCCTTCTTTCCCCTCTTTGTTATTGTGTGTAAATGTCTTCCCTTTCTTATAATCAATATAAACAACGTCTTTGCTGTTCTACAACTTCCACCTCATCTGTCCTGTCTGACCTGCCACCTTTCTTTTTATCATCATTTGTTTCTGCACCCCTACTCTTCCATGGTCTATGCTTTTCTGTCACTCAGACCTCATCTTCTGCCTTCAATTTGTACAATTACAGTTTGTAGCAATTATATCCTTTTGCTATAATAGTTACATTAAGGACAAACTATTTTCAAGGCTTTAACTTCAGGGTGCTGTTCTCCATTACTAAGTTCTGTTAACAGAGGTCTGTCATGATGAAGACTTGCAGGAAGGGTTCTTCTTGGAGCCTGCTTCTGTACAATTCTGGGATCAGTTTTCAAGAACCCCGCCATCCCCCACCTCAAAGGTATCTCAATCTGGATAAAAATAGCACATAAGCACTGAAAGGAACACCATCTACATTAGCAAGCAGTTAGTCACACCAGGAAGGATTCAGGAGCAGCTGGTGCTGAAGCCCCCACATTAACCCATATCAGAGTCCCAATATCCAGTCTGGTCCCCTAGGATGAACATTTGCGGTACATGTGATGGACCCTGTCCAGAGGAGCCGTGACAGGTTCATACCCTACATCCCTGTTAGGGGTTTGATAACATAGGAGTTCCTTCTGAAATCAGTCGAGTTGGTAGGTAACAAAACTGCCATGAGAGCCAAACCAATAAAAAATAAGCCAGGATGGTCAGGAGACCTGCTGTAAGTCTGCATTATTCCTCTGAAACAAACTGGTAACAGTGCTACAGCCAAGAGGGGTCTGTAGTTGTAGTGCAGATCTCTCCCAACAGGTGTGTAGGAAAGAAACACCAAACCCTTGACCTAGTCTCACCACAAGACACAGAGCAGAAAATGCTGCAATGCTGGTTATGATACAATCTTCACCACCTGCTTCACATAAGAGGTGGACTATTCAGTGGTACATTTTTTCATTCCCAAGTGTCTTTGGAAGAATAAGAAGTAGAGAATGGTAAGTAATTTGAATTTAGGTGGCTTAGCCAACTATTTATGTAAAAAAAAGGAACAGGGCTTTTGCCAGTCAAAAATGGCAAAAGCATTTTGGACATTATCTAAACTGCTGTGAAAAAAACCGCTTCCAGTTTTAGGTAAAATAATTGCATCACTTGTTATTCGAAGTGATTGCCTATATTACTGTGTATGGAACAACTTTTCAACATCAATATTCCATGAAAATGCAATTTTTTTACACCCTAAGTATGTGAAGTAGGAAGAATGATGAGAGAATGAGAGAGCTTAGTAATTCTTAAAGCAATACCATCTCTGACTGAACTTAGCATCCAGTTGATTTCCTCATAGTAAGCAATTTGGTGACCTGAAAATAAAACTTCTTTGTAAAAATACACTTGGGCACCGAGTTTTAAAAACTCCCACAGTGGATTTAAAGACCTGAAGCCAAAAGCCACTGCAAACCAGAAAAAACAAATGGGCCTTTAAGAAATTAAATGGTTTGGATCTATTAAAATGTTGTGGGTTTTTTTTTCCTTCTAGACTTCATAAAAATCAATATCCAGCTTTATTTTTAAAGGGTAAGTGCAACTACACAACTGTTTCTCCCTTCTGCATTACTTTGTTACTTTCAAAATAAAAGGCTTAGATCAACTAGAAAACATAACAGCAGGAAGAACATATAAAAAATAAATTAAAAAATTATAGGCCATCTTAAGTTTTCTTAATATTTGCAGAGTAGTCTTGTTTAATCTGAAAAGATAACATAGGAGAAGGACTGAAGGCTAACTACAAGTGAGAGTCCTCAAAATAACTGATAATCACTGGTCACTGACAGCTGCTATGTCAAAGAACAGTTCTACCTTGAAAGAGTACATATGTCCACCTAACATGCCCCTGGAAATTTATCTTTTAAATCAATTGGAAATAATATTTAAATATAAAATATGAGTGCTATTAAGCAAGCCTGGCGAGTATACAGTACATGAAGAAAGCTCTCTCATTTCTGTTTCTCTACAGGAAAAACTCTGTACTGCAAGAATGATGCTGCATATGCCATTTAATCCTGCCCTTTGGGCAGAGCTAGCTTCCTTATGAATGTGCTTTTATCATTTGGCTATTTAAGACTTGCCCCTTTCATGAAACTCATGTGAAAAATAAGCACATAGAAAATGAGGAGGCAAGCAGATGTAACACTAAGATAGAGCTACGTGACTTAGAAAGCTTCTGATTCTAAAATAAGAGGCTCCCTTTTGTGACTACAATAAAAACCTATCAGTGACAAGATGTGATCAATAAGTGGTACTCAATGATCTCCAGTTAGGAGAGACCCCTCTCCTCGCCCCTATTTCAATAGCATAAATCAGTATTTAGGCATTTAGTGTTACAACTAAGTATTTTGAAAAGTTGAAGTATCTAATTATATACTTAGCAAAGCATGTTTTCTACATTACAAACTGTATGTTTGTCTACATAGACAAAATTTTCATGGGCTTACAGACTACTTTTCCTTATCCTGACGAAACAGTTGATAGCATTGCTTTTCCAGTCTGCACCACTGTCTCAAACATTCCAGCCTTTCAGAATCTTTTTTTTAAAAATAAGTAACTATCAATAACTATGAATCTTACGTGAAAATACATGTTGTACATTGTTGATAACAAAATAGCTTTTGTTAGCACCAGCGTTTTAACATTACAAAACGTTAAATACAATGTAGTATTACATTACCATAAATACAAAGTACCATTCAAATATGATTCTCAGGGGTTAAAAAGACATATTTCTATGAACAGTCTCAAAAAAGATACACCATAGTAATTAAAGGTGAATATTTTTAAGAAACTGAATGATGTGTACAAGAATCCTAATTTCAAACTTCCACTGGTTTAAGTAGATCATAAATGCATAAAAATAAAGAGGAAAGGAGTTCTACATTATTATTTTAATGTTCAGAACTGACAGTGATTGAGATCAATGGTATTATGTGGCAGCATGAATCAAGCCAAAAGCAGGCTTCTGCCTGCAAAATTGTATGCTAGTTACTGTGTATTTCTCTTCTATTTTTGCCTGTTACAGTAATTGAAACAATGCCTGTATTTGTTACTTACTCCTTTTGAAAATGTTTTTAAAAGTAACAGTTTTTTAATCAAGATAGGAAGACATATTATTTCCATTTTTCAAACCCATGACTGGGACTCATGCCTGCTTCTTAAAAATACAGAGCAAAATGTACAGTAGAGATCTCCACAATACAGTTGAGGAACAGAGGCAGAGGCCTGCCCCAAACTGTGTTTGTATTAACACACACAGAATTGGCTTAGGTGCTCCCAGACAAGTGTCCAGGCAGATTTTAGTTTTGACCTGAGCAAGTGGTCCATAGCACTGTCCTTCATATCTCTTCTTTTGTCAGGTAAAGTTATTTTTTTAGGTGCTGTTGAAGGCGGTTGAAAAGATACAAAAAACCTTTTCCCTTCCTCCCTTTGAATGTGTGTGCATGTACTGGCTGACACGTTCAGTACACAAAGATCAGTAAAAATACACATTGAGTTTCCTTTTAATCTATTTTTGATAAACTTTTCTTTCTATTCTTAGAAGACACCAGACTTATGACAAATCTAGTGCTATACATGCACTGAAGCAAACCATGCACTAAAGCTTACTAGTCTCGAGTGAAAACGTCTCAAGTTAGCTTGAGGCCATGAACGTAGCCATTACATGTTGGCAGATTTGGCAGAAAATATGAAAGCACTAAACAGGAAGGGTTATTTTATTAAGAAACCAGCAAAAGCCATTATTTCCTATCAAAATCTACAGTAACTTGCTGAAACAGGGAACAACAATTCCCTAAAGTTGACACCCATTTGTTTCTGCAACAGAACACAAAATCAATGGCAGAGGCATTCTGGACGTATAAGGACTGACTCTGCTGAAGCAATCTCCCGCTTAAACCACGGGGGTGAGATGCTTCAGATGTTCATTTCTCTAAAGCACTGGTTACCTGAAACATTTTCAGCCATTCCTGAAGGCCTGATGGTGGCTGCACAGATGTAATGCGGCGGCGCTGCTGTCCCTGGCCATTGGCTGCCCTCAGGTCCCCAAAAGTAGTAGGTGTGGCGGAACATGGCACCAGCCCCGTAGTACTACGACACAAATAAAAAGTGACAGTCATACATCAAACATTAAGGAAAACTCAGAAGTCTATTGCAGAACAACAACAACAAAAAAATCTAGTACATAATTTGCAACTATTAAACTCTTCAGCTTCGTGGAAAAGTAGTAACATGAAAAATTGTGCTGCTGGTCACTCAAGAGGTCAGTCCCTCACTTGGACAAATCTGCCTGCTTCTACCACTGCAGTGCTAACCCTCCAGCTTGGGGAGAAATGGGGATCACCTTTCAAGGCTGCAAAATTACCACTCCATTAACTGGCCAGCAGGTTGCCTATAAAAATTCAGGTTTATATATTCCTTTCCTTGCCAGGGTACTTTCTTTCCTTCTGGGCTCCACTGGTGCCTTCTGACTAGGGATGTAGGAAGCCAGAACTCAGAGTCTCACCTATATGTGAAATGTACTAGTGTTGCTTCATCCTCAAACAGAAAATAAAAAAAAAAGTATCTATTTTTAGTTCTTAATATATTTTGTTGACAAAGAGCTAATAATATCAAGCAGTTCTAGTGGCTTAGTGGTCTAGAACTGGGCTTTGAAATACTCTATACAGTCTTTTGAAGTTTGCGTGTTGATGGAATGACAGAGGAATTAAAGGGGTAGGGGGTGAGGTGAAAAGGAAAAAGAAGTCAAAAGTGCTTTCTGAATTAGTTTGATTTTTTTCACTCTGACATGTTAAAAACCAGCTCATTCATATGGGATGGAGCTTTTAAAAGAGCTGGGATCAAGCTGCTATTGTGGGAATGTAAAGAAATACAGCTGACTGTGTTTTCTGGTTTGGGGGTTTTTTTAGGGTTTGGGGGTTTTTGTGGGTTTTTGGTTTTTCTTTTACATAATGTAAAGTACTTTGTTCACAGAATACCAAAGTTGTATTCCCTAGCAGGAAATACAGAACCCTGGTAGTATTTGCATAAGTATGAAAATTTTAAATACAGTGTAAGACTCTGAAAAACCCTTTGCTTTTGTGTAGGATAAATCCACCTTTTTTGTAGATATGAGCTTATAGGTTTTACTGATTTTTCAGTGGCTACAGGAATAGCTTTAAATGATGCAAGGCAAGTTCATTTTAATATTTACCTCATTATGCTCTACAAATATTTCACTCTACTCTTCCCTGTTCTGAAGGACAATCATAGCATGTCCTAACATTTACACCCAAACTGCTCAAGAAAAGTAAAGATTGGTTTGAGCAGGCTTATTTTTAGCTGTTCATTTTGCTGAGTAATAACAGAAACAGAAGCTGGCATAAAAATACTGTTTCAGAGATACTCTTAATGGCATTTGTTTACTTGCTCTACCTGTTATATGCAAACAAAGTTCATTGGGACTGTTCAGTTTTAAAGAGTGCCTGATCCTAGGGGAAATGGAAACAAGCAGGCACAAGAACTGCATCATTTGCTTAAATATTATTTAGATAAAATCAAATAATTAGGAGAGAGAGGATAGGATGTTATTTAGGGATTCTTGTATGCCAATAATGACTCAAAATCCAAGGAACATCAGTTAAAAGTATTTTTAAAATAAAATGTGGTATCACAGCCTATTCATTCTCATCACTTGCACAGAGATCCAGCACAAGGCCTAGCATTCAAGGTCCAAAGTAAGGCACTTGAAATTAGTTTTTATTGGATCTGAGCAATACGTAGCCTTGAGCTTGCCCCAGTAAAACAGTTATGCTTTACTTTCATCTGCTGTAAACTGGTTTTCAGTCAAAAACAGTTATACAAAACAGAAAGCCTCTAAAAGCCTCTTTCCTTTGACCTGAGTTTGCATCACAAGACACTTGTTCATGCTTTATTTTTCCCAAAACATTCCCCTGAAACAATCAGCCAGGTTTCTGTGGAAGCTGGACAAGTCCAGCTCCTCTGAATTTGACACACACACACTTGACAAAGTAGTGTAGTTGCTTTGTTGTTGAACTGTTTACTCTTCCGGGAGTGTAGTGAATGGCATGTCCCCTGAAGAAATGGCAGCCAACAAGGGAGTTCTTCCATTAGACCAACTTAGAAACTGGGAGAAGATACCACCTTGAGACTCGGGGGGATGTGGAAGCTGCAACACGTGCCTCTCAGTAAAAACACATCGCCTCCTTTAATCTACTGCAGCATTTACACATCTGCAAAGCAGTCCTGTGACTTGTTGCCTAACTTATCACTCATCACCTGATAAGCCTCTTAAAGGAAGAGAAATAAAATATAAATTACTTTTGAAAAAGCCATCAGTGACTGAACACTATTATACCATGTTCAAAAGAAGCACTATTTCCAGACAGCCTTGGGAGGCAAGCACAATGCTTTTGGGAGGGACGATGCTTATTATGGGGAAAAAAATGTAAAACAGTGTAAATTCAAACAGGATGGGAAACAGTGTGACATTCAAGCACACTTATTATGTCCACCACTCCTGCTCATGGTTAGGAGTGCTTTACCCCACAAAGCCCCTGACTGGAACAGCAGCAGGTATTTGTGAGATCTGGTACCCTTCAGGAGTAGCAAGGAAGCAGACTAGAACCCGTAAGTGGATAACAAGTACGCATGTGTTCCTCTAAGATCAGATGGTCTGCTCTGCCTACATAAATTTCCATTCTCTCATTCTTGTTACCATAGCAAAGTGATACATTTGATCTCAGTTTGTAAGAGTCTTGGGGTTTATCATTATGTCCCTTTTTAAAACTCTGATTGATTTCATTACCAGGAATGCTTCACCCCTCAAAAAGTCTCTAAGTAAATGGGCATGCTATATTTAGAACGAAACACAAACCTCAACCAAAGAAATGTAAGTCTGGCTACTTCATTAAAACTCATCTTCAGTTCACATAATTTAAATTAGCAAAGCAATATACAAATGCTGATACCACCTCTTCTTTGCTTTACAGTGCTTTAAGAGGAGTTTAATTAATCAGGCTCAGCAATTGGAAAGACAGGATATATGCAGGAATCAGGATCCAGTGATCTGTTATTGCATTTAATTACCTTGTGTATTCTGAGACTTTGCAGGGTTTCTTTCCCAGAGAGAAAGAACGGACCTCGGAGCCATGGTCCAACTTTCTCTTCATCTGCAAGGTGAGGGAAAAAGAGTAACAACACGGATTTAGTTACATGACCAGCCTTACTTATGTGTACTTCCGTAAAATTTATACATTTTTACCTTCTACTTTAATATACTTTAATTTAATGTCAGATTTCAACAAAGTTGACGCTCACAAAATGATTTAAAGCAGCATTTTAGTTTCTAGATTCAACAATATTTGATATACGTTTTATAGGGTGCATGTATATATTATTGCTATTTAATAGGGTCCAAAATCTACTGTAATTACATTCTTTTAATTTCCAAATTTTAAATGTGAAAAAGTGTGCAGAACTGTGTTAGTTTATTTACTAAACTGTTCCCTGACTATTCTCCTGGGAGAGGAGCAAAAGAACTAAACCAAAGCCCTTGATTCCTTGTGTTCAGGTTCATTGCTAAGTCTCTTATGGAAGTGGTTAAATTTTAGGAAGCCTGTCTGCACTATAAACCATATTTATATTAGGGCTTGAAAAAAAAAAAAAAAAACAACCCAAAAAACCAAATTACTTTCTCTTTTCTTTTGTCTATCCTTTTATTTTAAAGTTGTACATTGAAAACATTTATAAAACTGCATTAAAACTGACTGACAGATTAACCAGTATTTTTCCAAGAAGGGTAAGGATGAAAAACGCTACACCCCAGTCTTGAATGTCACCCGCAATTAGATATGATCAAAACCAAATAATGAGCAGGGCAGCTGCTAAAAGGGGAAGCCAGACTGCAAAAATTACCAAAGAGATGGAAACCAGTGAAAGCCATATTTATTCAGGCAGACAAATAAAGATTACTTTCTACATATTTGGATAATCTTTAACC
This sequence comes from Empidonax traillii, assembly GCF_003031625.1. Taxonomy (NCBI): domain Eukaryota; kingdom Metazoa; phylum Chordata; class Aves; order Passeriformes; family Tyrannidae; genus Empidonax; species Empidonax traillii. The sequence continues at coordinate 728,583 of NW_020955524.1, forward strand.
ACAGGCTTTTGGACCCAATGAGATACACATATGCCAAATGCAACTTCTGAGATTTTGTTGGTTTTCTTTTTCTTTCTT
>NW_020955524.1:728780-820441 GCF_003031625.1 Empidonax traillii
ATACAGTTTAAAAGTTGTCATCTTTCTTACACAACTGATTTGATATTTTTTAATGTTATATTATAACACATTTAACCGTTTACTGTATCAGTCTACCTACTTGAAACAAAACACCCCAGACCTAACAGGATTCCTTAAAGCTTATGATCCACGTAATTTTGTTGTGATTTTGGTTTTTATACCTTTATGGCTTTACCTAAAAACAGTCACTGAAGATCTTGTGTTCTGCTTCATTAGCGATTACAAAGGAAAGCTAACTAAGGTTACTTAGTTTCATTTTTACAGTAAGAGTTACAATGCAACCAGAAGAGCTTGCCTTGTAGCTGTGTTTTCTTGCCCATGCCTCACATGGGACACTCCACAGCATTTCACCACACAAGTATTCAGCCAGAACCGCCCTGCATGCTGCCGAAACACCAATCTCACCCTCGCCGCTTCCCCATGCCCCAGGAGGCGCAGCCCCCGGTGCTTCCCCCAAGAAAACCAGTTGTAAGCATCACTGAAAAATAATGGATACCATCTTTTATCGTTGTGCTAGATGGGTGAGCCACCAAAATTACTGGAGGCATAAATAAGATGTCTGAGCACGAATGCCAGTATTTGATGATAGACTTTTCAGAAAGGATTTTTCTTGTTCAAGGAAATTTTTCATTTCCATCTCCCCTCTCTTGCGAGGTTATCATCATCGTATCCCTTTTCTGCTTCCAGAAGCACACGTTAAAAATAAAAAGTAGGAAGGCTGCAACAGAGTAATCAGCTCTGGTGATTTACTCTTTTGCGTTAGCAGAGAAAACAATATGCATTACGCTGCCTAATAATGATTTCACCTGTTTCTTTTGGTCGGGGATTTTTCAGGTATTTTAGGCAACTTTCACATGGGGTCTACCACACAGACTGACTTTCAGCATCTCAAAAGGTGCTAAGTAAATACACGGTCAAAAATGCCGTTTAACATATGAAGAAGATAAAACTTTCTCTACAGCAGAGTGGTCTAGTGACAAGATTCAGACACCAGCAAGGTCTCCGTGTAACCGAAAAACAGAAACCGTCGAGCAAACATCCCTCTAAAACATTTAATCTGTCGCTAGGAAAACACAACTCCTTCAGACAACATTCATTTATCGAAATAGCCGAGATCGCCGCATATTAAAAAATGATAATAATAAAAATAAATTAAAAAAAAAAATAAAAGAAGGGGCAGCGAACTGCATTCCGCATCACCGCCCGCCACCCAGCGCTGGCAGCGCTCCCCGGCAGCGCGCTGACTGCAGCTACGGCCGGGCGGCAGCCCCCGCCGCCGGCGCGTCCCCGCCCGCGCACCACCGCCCTCCGCGGACACCGCGGCCCCCGCCCGCCCCTCTCGCCTCGCCCCCCGCCCTCCGCGGCCCCGCACCCGGTGCGGGGCGGGGAGGGGGGGCGGGCGGCCACTCACTTTGTAGAAGATCATCTTGAGGGTGCCGTAGAAGCCCATGGTGTCGGCGCGCTTCCCCTTGCGCGGCGGCGGCGGCGCCCCGCGGGCCCGGCGGCCGGGCAGGCGCTGGCAGTACAGCCCCTTCTCCGGCAGGTAGGTCACCGCCTCCCGCGCCGACATGCTCGGGCACGGCGGGTGGCGGCGGCGCTGCTCGGCCCGGCTCCCCCCGGCCCTGCCCTGCCCTGCCTGCGCGCAGCCCGGCTCCCCCTGCCCGCCCTGCCCGCCGCCTGCCTCCGCCCGCCCCCCGCGCCCGCCCCGTCCCTCCCTCCCCGCCCGCCTCCGCAGCGGCGGCGCGGCACTGCGGGATGCGCGGCCGGGAGGGACCCGCGGGCCCCGCCGGCGGGAAACCGCCCCCACGCCGGGGAAAGGGCGAAAAAATTAAAAACCAAAACCAGCGTTGCGTAGGTTGGGGCTCTTTCCCCCTTTTCTCCCCCCCGCTCTTCCTCCGCACCGCCTCCGAGGCAGGGGCTGCCCCCCCAGCCCTCCCTCTGTTCCCCCAGTGCCACACGCTCCACGGTTTTCCAGGCGGGAGCAAAATAAGCTCGTTTCCACTAATTATAATTATACCGTCGCCCTCGGCGGGCCTGGCTGGACTCGTCTATGACTGCATTCCGTGGACAGACGCAAATTAGTCCTTCAAAAGTGCGGGTAATTTTAGAATAATTTGAAATGCACTACAGTTTTTGCCAGGGAAAAAGATGCTGAAATACCCTCTATTGGTTAAACAATAGAATAAACGGGGTTCGAAGATTTAGGAGTTGAAAGATCCGAATCCAAGAATTATGTAATATTCATTAAAATACTAATTCACAGCAGAGCCGCGGCGGAGCTGTCAAAGGCAGGAGCGGAGCCGGGGTTTCCCCAGCAGGGAGGCAGGCAGCCTTCCCCGCGCACCTGGAACAGCCTGGGCGCACAGACGCTCCCCTCTCCCGTACAACACAGCCCTTGGGCGGCACCAAGCCATCTTAGCTCGGGCTTCAAATCCTATGCAGGATTCTCACCTGTATTTCAGTGAAAACAAAAGGAAAGCCCTTGGTAATTAACTTGTTACAGAACGCTCCTTTTTTGGTCATTTCCTACTCTGTGCACATCAACAAATCTGTCCAATTCATCCTTACGGTTCGACTCAAGGGCATTGAAGTTCCTGACATATGGCTGGGCTCTCAGACAGACACCTGCAACCAGCGGAGCAGCTAGGCAGCTTGTTTTTTTAGTTTCCATACAGACAACTCTGCTGAGCTTCAGCAATGTTTCCTGTTTTTTTCCCTCCCTCCTGTAAAGTTTTCTGTCCAAGTTCAGAGCAGAGAATACCCTGAGCATGATCCTAAGTCCCAACGTTCCCCTATAATTTTCCCCTGGTGCAGTGAAACTGGAGATGCCCAGCAGCCCTCCAGACCAATGCACTGAAGCAGAAGCAAACATAGTTCCTGCTGACCTGAAGTGAAACCATCTTTTTATCACCCAAAGCAGTACAAAAAAAGGTTCTACCTTTATAGAACACACATCTAAAGGAGTGCTAAAGTACTTTCTGCAAAACCCATTAGCTTCCTCATTAGTACTTAAAAAACAAAACAAAACAAAACAAAAAAAAATGTATTACTACTTGGTAATAGCCAAGTGTGACAGCACACTCAGATAAGGCAAAATCACTATGCCCATGCACACAAGATCCTCCTACTACATGGTTTTATGTATCTCCCATCCAGCACTGAGTCCTCATAGTCGTTTTCATCTCCCAGTGAAAATGGTTCTGCCCATCAAATCCTGGTATTTATGCCATTATCCATTGAACTGCAGTGCTGTATATTTTATGAGAACAAAATGGTCCTGAGTTGACTTCGTACCTCAGATATGAACAGAGCTGTACATATCCCAGGAGACTATTACTGTCTTCCTTTACTGGCACATCACATGCAAAGGGAAAGGAAAAAAACCCCATAGGCTGCATATACACATTAAACAATCACAGGAAGCAAATTAATACCCAAATCATCAGACTAAGAAAGAATTTGAACATTGTCGCTGTGGGGACTTAGAAGTACTTTATATATGTGCATGCATAAAGCCCTGAGACACTTGCAGCTATCTCTGCCCCTTCTCCCCTCAGTGAGTGTACTCAATGCAGAGGGGGGATGGCTACTCTTCCTCCAGCATCACAGCAGGGGACTGGCAGGAAATCCTCAGGGATCAGCCTCTCCCTCAGCCCAAAAGCAAGTGTAATCTGACAGCACGGCTAGATTTATCTTTTGAACAAAATGTGCTTTGGAATTAAGCAGTCAATGAGTTGAATAATAATTAGAAATTACTATTTTCCTCTTTTTTTTGAGTACTACTATTGCAGATTACTTCTCTTTTGATAATGATTGGCAGATATTCTCTCATGGTAAAAACCCACTGACTTAACTGCTAATCTCCTCGCCACAGTCAGGACCCACGTAATAACCCCAACAATCATTTTCTAGCGGTAGAAAACTTAGTATGTCAGGTATTTATTCTGCACAGAAGGTTTGAGGTTTTTCCTAATTTTAGATACAGATATCACAGACAGATTTTGACATTTGAACAGTGACCATCTTCCATCTAGCAGTCTGCCTTTCTCAGAGCAAAAAACAAAAATTGCACATAGATATATGGCTCTGGCTCTCATTTAGTATTTTTCTCTATAGTGGTTCCATTTTTTATTCTCTCCAAATAAAGAAACATTCCCTCTACCTCAGATTAAGTTTGATGGTGTCTGGGTAGTAGCAACTTTACTCTAGTTGAGTGTCTGCTCTTGCCCCAAATGCCTAAAAACAGCCTGGGCTCTCTCTGGTTGATGGAGAGGAACATGCTCTACCAGAGGCTAAAGGCACTTACTATCAGACTACTAGTCTGAATTCCTGTCTAGAAAGGACTTTCTCTCTCTCCCTTGACTTTGAGAACCACCCTGTCCTCAGAAAAACTTAGTGGCATGAATACACCACACTCTCCCTTGTAATAAATTAATTAAGGCTTTGCATAAGTAGTGTGGAACTGCCCAACCCTGGAGACTGAGCCATGCTGCAGTTCACACAGCTTCACTCTGCACCTTTTGGGAAAATACAAGGGTGAAGGCATAAGACCCCAAACCTGTATATGCTTTTGAGAGCCTGACAGCAAGTGGCAAAGATGATGCATCCATTTACCTCTCTACAGGCATTTAAAAAAAATATTTACTGCAGTAACATAGTATGCTCTAAGAATACTTAATGGTATAAAGTACATGCTGATCACAGATTATGGTACATTGAAGAAGACTATAGTTTATAAAGCAATGTTAAGAAAAAAATCAAAAGTTGCCATGCTTTTTTTCCCTATTTGGTATATACTCAACTTCAAAGTTGGTCTTATTTTGTTTAAACTGGAGATAATTTTTCAAGTTCTTAAAACCACAAACAGCATACTATTCATGACATTTAGAAAAATGTCTACACCAAAATTACATAGTTTTCAGTGGACACAAGTCCAATCTTATTTCCCGTCAGTACTGCCAACTCTTAATTAAAAAAAATTCACAGCATCCAATTCTTTTCCTGTTGGCAACATTTCTAGCACCTTTACCAGTTTGTCATGTGGCATGCTGTAATTAAGACCGTCTATTACTTCTAATGAAAGACTAGAATGAATTACAGAAATCACCCACAGAGCTATATAATCCCCAGAAGAACGGAGATTACAGTGCAACAGACCAAAGAAACAACATTTTTTGTGGGTTTTTTTTTTTAGTTGGAGAAACATTTTTGAGTGGAGAGACCACAGGATGGTCTGGTTGTGGTAATGGCCAGTCAGCATTTTGGAAAAACACTAGTGTTTAAACCATGGAATGCAAAAACTGTAATTGGCATTTCACATACACATATGTGTGTTAGAAGCATAATGTGTGCAGGAGGAACTGTGGAGCAATATGGTTTGGTATCTCCATTAATATTGGTAAATGCATCATTCAAGACAGTGCCAGAAGGGATTCTGTGTACTCTGCAGATTTAGCAGACACTTAGCAGACTGACTCCTTTAGAAATACTTCAGAGGGATTTTTATGTGTTGTCTAATAGGATTGCCTTTTTTTTTTCTTCTATCCAGGAAACCAAACATCCTCATTGGGTGGGGCCAAATCCTTACCTGTGCAAAATTTACCCTGGACACAGCAAAGATGATCTGGGAAGAACGGTCATGCTCAGCTGTTTTTCCCTTTCTCATATTTGGACCCACTTAGGTTTTAAACACTCCCCTTCTGCTTGGTAATCTAGTTTGGGCAGCTGCAGCAGCCAGCACTTTGTCTTCTACATTCGACCTATTCATCCAACTACATACTTCATTTAATTTGCCAAATGCTCCCATTCAGGCAAGAATCTGGCCCCACAGAGAGGTACTTCTGCCATCTGCTTTAGACATTTAACTACAGCTTAGCTTAGCACACCTACATTTAAAAGCCTAAGTTTCCATTCAGTCAATGAGAAAGGCACATGCTGGAGTCCAACACGTGTAAGGTCTCAGAAAAGAAGAAAAAAATCCCATACGACATCAAGCATTAAACATGTTCCAAAATAATTTAGGGTGGGCTTTTCCTCTACAAAAAGGCACTGCTATTATTGTCAGATCTTTTTCTTTCTGAACTATTATGAAATAAGTGACCCACTGGGATCTTGGAAATCCCATGTTCTCATGGTTTCTCTCAGTTCAGTTTGGGCTACGCTAGCCTTAAGGGCGGGCTGCTGCTAATTTGAGATTTATTACATGCATCCTAGGTGCTGAGCTGGAACTTTTTATGTGTAAATTCCCAATCTGTGGGCATGGCGAGACAAAGTTTTAGGACACTGCCCAAGTAAAGAACACTGGAATACGTAACAAATTTCAAGGGTACAGTGTGCAATGCACCTTATCACACAGATGCAACCATCTGTTTGTGTAGAATATACCATTAGTATTGATGCAGCAGAACAGACTTGAAGAAATGAATTTAAGTGCACCAGTTTGTGACCAACAGCTGCTACATTCCAACTATGAGGTAAGAACAAGAGCAACTTGGCTCCCTAGAAGCAGTTTAGATAGAGGAATTTCTGCTCAATTTACTTATAATGCCCACAGCAGGCTTAGAAAGGTCCACTCCAGCATGTTTGCCTCAACACACTTACAAGAAGAAATTTATGCTTATGATCTTGTGTAGTTCAAGTGAAGTACAAGCAAACCTGGACATTGCAGTGTGCATGGATCAGTAGCTTACTGATAAATGACACATTTTTGTAGTATTGGTGAACTTAAGGTTTGGGATGAAGTAGTGTAAGCATCAGGAACTCTGTTATGGGAGGAAGGACACACAGAGGCACTACAGTAACTTGCATGAAGTCTTCCAAAGCTTACTTAAATGGAGTGGAGAATACATATTACAAAGTATGATAGGTAACACTGAACTGTTTACTAACTGTATAACGTTTCTTGGCAAAGCGTTTTGAAGACTGCTTTCAAAATGAAATTCCCCACACATGATTATCCTTGATTTCCATGCAAAGTAAGGTACTGTAGTCAAATAAAATTGTAAAAAGACTTTAGGTTTTGTTTCTGCAAGGAAGGAAACAGCATTGGTAGCAACTGAAAAATCATATTATTATTTATATATAAATCCTGATGTTATTAGAATAGTATGAACTTTGATTACAAATACCATTTTAAAGGTATATATCTGTAGCAGAGACTTCCCATAAACCACTGTCTTATAACATTTGCCTTTAAAAAATATTGACTTTTAAAGACATTGTGATAGAATTCAAAAGGTGTGCTAGTTAGTGGCTGCAAGAAATACCTTTGAAAAGGATTTAAACATGAAGTGTATATAACACACTTCAGCGCTGGATATTTATAATAAACTTCAATTTATATTTTAAGAGCAGGGAGATTTCACAGACAGGCTTAATGTAATACAGTATCACTGTGTCTCCAGCAGAGCAGAACTCCCCTCTGAAGGTCATACATCCTGTCCTCTTTGTTGGTTCCTTGTAGTTGGGCAAAGAACTTGCAACATATGCTTCAATGCTTAGGCTATTTTAAAGGAGTGCAGCCAAAGCTGTCATATGTCCATTTATGAAGGGAACAGTTCCACGAACTGTTTCTTCGTGGCAACATCAGCTTAAAGATGTCCCAGTCTCACCTGCTCATTCCTGCCCCAAAATGGGTCTTGCCCTTGTTTTTGCAGGAACAAACATTTGTAGAAATACTCTGTGAACCAGATTAATTAACTGATACAGGGTGAGGAGAGATGGTTTTAAGTTTCTACCCTTGGGGTTTTCTTTTTCCTTCTTTTTTGAACTAGTTTCTGGTTTAATTTTCCACCATGCCTTCATAAACAACTGAGCCAGCAGAAGCAAATGAGCAATTCACAGGCAGGGCATGGATTCCTTGAGCCAGCTACACCACTGAGAAAAAGGTATGAGGAACTGTGACCCGAGTGTCCCACACAGACAGCATAAGCCTATTATTTACACCTAGAGGCATCACTCTCTCGGCTGTAGTTTGATGTGCACTTAAGCCAGCACAGCCATTGGGAAGAAGAAAGAAAAGCAAAAAAGCAGTCCCTACACCTGTGAACCCGTGGTTACCTTTGGCCATTCATTTCTATGCTGGCATCACCTCCTCAGGTGTGCCACCAGAACCTTCACTGTATGGTTCTGTGGTCAACCATGGTGGCAACTGACCTCATGACTCATTTTTGCTGGGATGTTCTTCAGCCAAGTCAGATTCCCCATCTCCCCTCCTGCACAGCCACATATGTCTGTGCCAGCATAGCAAGAGGTACATCTTGCTCTCTCCTTTTTAACCTTCCCAAGCCCCTAGAAAAGCTACCTTGAACACTTGCCACACTACAGCCTTAGGTGAAAAGGCAAGGACCTTGGGGCTTTAGGCTTTGTGCTCCCAACCCAGAGGACTGTATTATTACCAGAGCAACTTATTTGCATTGGAAAATATACTTCAGTCTTTGACAAATGAAAATGGACACTCAAAGATTTACCATAAAACAAGCACAACAAGGGAACCACAGGCAGGGGGTATAATGTCAACCTTCCTTAAACATGTCATATTTATTTTAGGGATCTTGTCTCATTAGAAATGTATATTATTTCACTGGAAAAAAAGACCCAACAAACAAGCCCAAAACATTTTTCTTTCCAAAGCTTTTTCTTGTTAAAGAAAAAGATAAATGAAAAGAAAATATCAGTGGAGCTAGGCTTCACGTTGCTTTTAATTCCCTGTGACAGTAACCACATGCAAGTTTCTTACATAGAAACACTGCATGGTTTGTTTTAGAACTAGCAATATTATCATACAATAAACATTTTTCATAGTGCATATTCATAAGGAGCAGAGTTAAGGTTGATAATGCAACCTGCACTTTCACGTACTTGACTGCTTTCATGTAACAGGAACATGTTGAGTTGCTTTTTTGTATTTTGTTTCTACAGGGTATTGTTAGATTATTCATTTTTCAAAGGAAGAAGACGGTATTACATATAATGTATCTTGCAAAACATTCACTAATGGCAGCAGATCTTCATAAGAACTGTGTCTCCATTCATTGTGCTCCCATTAAAGTTAACTGTAATTTATTTATTGTATCATTAAACTTAGTATATTGTAAGATGAATTCTATTTATAGATGCAGTAATAGCTGTGCTAATCACTCAAGTTCACACTGAATTGGGCTGTGCTTCTGAGCCACAGCAGCATTGCTTCAGAGACCTTAGTACATTCCTAAATGTCCTGAAGAGACAACCTTGGATGCTACATACTGCACAAGCCCAAGTGGCCCCACAGAACAGCCCCTGCAACCTGCTGGCTCCTGTGCTTGCACTGTGGAGGAAGCTGGCACCGTGCACCCCATCCACATTTCTCCCTTGGCCCACTTTTCTCCTGGATATCCTTACACACCACTGAAGCCAAGGGCAGTGGCTGCCATGCCAGCAGCCAGATGCCACCTGGGCACAGGGTGTTCAGCTGGGACAATAAGAAGAGAACAGTCCCTGCCTGGGCTCTGTTTTTAATAATTTTATCTGGTATTCCTGTTATAGTAATTTCACAGAATTTGCATGTGACATAGTCCATAAAGTTAGAAAACCATGCACTAGACCGTTCTTAGGCACACAAAGCACAAGCCCTTCTTGCTGATCAACAGGTGACAGCCACAATAAAATAAAAAATTAAAAATTACCCTGATAGGGATCAGTTCCTTTTTTCAATATTTCAACCAAAAACCTGAGTTGGTTTTGTTTATATTGACGAGAATGTTTCCAAATTACAGAAGCCTACATTTCTGCCTTTGAACACCAATGCTCAAACTATTTTCACTCAGACAGAAGCATGTTGAGAAATCACCTTTGTACAGAAAAAGAAATGTCTGTTTGGACTTGGAAAGCTTTTAAAAAATGTCTGTCCTTTGCACTGAATACAAATAGAGTACTGCTACTACTGCCTGTTTACTGTTAAGTTTTCCTTTTTTTAAATTTGGAGATAGCTTAATTTCAGTTGTTAAGAGAAGTGCTTATTTATCTGGCATAACCTAAAAAATTTATTTACAAAACAGTTTCTGTTCCTCATTTGTGGTATGCGAGAAGGATAAGGGGTTAGTAGTGAGCCTTTAGGCTATGACAGAGGAATTTCTGGAATCATAGATTATACCAGAAGGATTTAAGAAGTACCTTAAGAAAAAACTATTAAAAATGTCAAATCTCTATTCCTACCTGTCTTAACTGAAGAGGGTATAAAAGTTGCAAAACCAAGCATTCAAAGGAATTTTAAATGACAGGAATAAGATGGTTTTACTCCTAAAGAGCTGCTTACCAAGACAGCCCTGTGTGTGGTACATACTAAATAAGACACATTCTCTAGAAAAAAAAACAGTGTCTCAGGTTGTAGTTTATGATATATCCTTACCCACTTGTGCACGTGCATCAAGTTTGCAAAGGCAAACTTTTGAGTGTTTTAGGCATGGCATCCTTGGCATCCATTTTATAACATCAAGGGAATTTACTCCATCATCTGGCTCCCTGTTTTGCATACCAGTGGCTTGAAACAGCCTGAGCCCCCATGGAATGCCCCACCACTGTGCGTAACCAGCGGTGAGGAATACAGCAGAATGCCACCCTTGGTGCAAAAGCACTAGAGGAAGATGGAACAGTAAGTTTCAGGACAGTCTGCTGATAACAGAAATACAGGACCCCTGAATCTCAGCTTTGGAGAAGAGCTTGTTCTGTTGAATATGGATGAATCTCCTGGGCTCTCCCCATCTTTTCTTCATTCTTGTTTCTCTGACCAGCCTCAAGGTCCTCCATACTCCTGCCCTCTGCTCCCTGTATCAATCTCCTGGACCAGTAATTCTCCAGTGGTTTCCTCCCTCCTGCCCTCTCCACAGCATCTGAGTCTAATAGGACTAATTGTCCCACCGTATTATCCTTTTCCTTTCCCATCCCTGACCACCATGTTTCCTTCCTCCCTGGAATTCAGGGAAAGGATTTTTCTATACAGTGTTGAAGCATGAACAAGGCAGGGGGTATCTGGATTGCAGGACACAGAGGCATGGAATCATATAAAGGCCTGGGTTGGAAAGAACCTTCAAGATCATCTAGTTCCAACACCCCTGCTACAGGCAAGGATGCTTCCCATAAGATCAGGTTGCTCTGGGCCCCATCCAACCTGACCTTGAACAATTTCAGGGATAGGGCATCCCCAACTTCTCCAGGCAACCTGTTCCAGTGCCTCCCTACCCTCTGAGTAAAGAATTTCTTAGTAACATCTAAACTAATTCTCTCTTCTTTCAGATAAAACTGTCCCCATTGTCCTGTGACTATCTGCCTGTATAGAAAGTCACTCTCCCTCTTTTTTATAAACTCCCTTTAGGAACTGAAAGGCCACAGAGAGGTCTCCCCAGAGCCTTCTCATCTCCAGGCTGAACACCCAGCTCACTCAGCCTGCCATCACAGAAGGTGCTTCGGCCCTCTGATCATCTTCATGGCCCTCCTCTGGACTTGCTCTAACAGGCCCACATCTTTCTTGTGTTAAGAACCTCAGACCTGAACACAGTACTGCAGTTGGAGTCTCACGAGGGCAGAGTAGAGGGGCAGAATCAACTCCTTCAATCCACTGGCCGCACTTTTTTTGATGCAGCCCCAGGTTGGTTTTCTGGACTGCAAACACACACTGTTGGCTCACATCCAGCTTTTGGTCCACCAAAACACCCATGTCCTTTTCCGCAGGGCTGCCCTCAGTGAGTTCTTCTCCCAGTCTGTACTCATGTCTGGGATTACCCTGACCCAGGTGCAACATCCTACACTTGGACTTGGTTGAACCTCATGAGGTTCTCGTGGGCAAACCTCTCAAGCTTATCCAGGTCCCTCTGGATGGTATCCTGTCCTGTTGTGTCAACTGAGTTTCCAGCTCTGGTTAGCTCCTTTGTACCTAAGGTCAGTTTCCCAGGAGATCTCATCCACTGATACTTTAAACAGCTTAAAATTCACTCCTCTGAAGTTCAGGGTTCTGACTTTGCTCTTTGCCAGGCCCATGTTCCTTGAGATCAGAAACTCAACCAGGGCATGGTCACTACAGCCTAGGCTGCCTCCAGTCTTAACCTCTCTAATGAGCAACTCTGCACTGGTGAACACCAGGTCCAATAATGCTTCTCCTTTGGTTGGTTTGTTCAATACCTCTACCAGGAAGTTATCTGAAGGATATATGGCTTTTTTTCACCCATTCCTGGCCACATCTGCAGAGCAGCGGGAAGCAGCCACTGGGGGGAAGATCCAGTTCTGCCTGTGTTGCCCTTGGCTACAGCATGCATGGTGAGTCCTAGGGAAGGGCAGGGGTCAGCCTGGGCAGCGTTCTGACCTGGTGGGACACAGACTCCTTGCAGCCCAGAATGTTTCTGGTACATGGAAATGGCCATTTTTCTACAACAAACACTCCGCCACACCAGGAAGTGGTGGCAGTGGTTATAAAAAGGAAAATTGCACATTATACCTGCTTGGTCTAGCTTCCTTTTCTCACCACATGCCTATGGTATAGCACAGAGAAGGGGATTTACTCCTTTTCCATGAACCCTCATGATTTATTGCCATGACAACTCTCCCCTCTCCAGAGGCCTGGGGAAGCCATGTGAGCTGGTTTCTCCTGAGTACATTCTTCCTGCAGTGGGGGATCGATGCCAAACCTTTGCACAGCAGAAAGGAATGCCAGGCATGCTGGGGTCACACCAGATGCTTTGAAGGTTTGCTAACCCACTGTCATTAACCTTATGCTGTGCAATTTCATGTTGAAAGGGGCTACAGGCAGAGCAAGCAGGCCAGCAAACCTGCCCCATCTAAACAAACTCTTCCCTGAACAGGTGTTTCCAGTCTAGAAACCATACAGCATGCTTGCCTGCCTCTAAAAGAAATATAGCACTGCATAATTTAGGGTAACTAGTCCCTTATCCAGACAAGAGGAATGAGAATTGCTGATTTTTTTTTTTTATACTGAATCTAGCTTTATTGAGGTAAGATGATGGATAGATGCCTATGTATTTGAGCCCAGCACAGCTTTTTATAACACAGATGTTTCATAGAATGTGAGGAGTATGAAATAAGGTGACACATTTCATAGTGTTTCAGAGGTATTTTTCAACAGGCTACCTGTATGAAACCTAAGAACTAAAGCATAAAAAAAGAAAATGACCATATCTGTCCACTCTTGTGTCTAAGCCTCTCTTGGGAAAGCATTTTGTTCAGTAAAAGCTTATGCTCCTTTTATCAAGTTATAATATTTATACTTGAATTAAAAAAACTACAAATCAACCCCCCCTGTTTCTACCCTCAAGGCAAAATGCATGCTGCAACCTTTACATAACCTCAGACATCACATATTTAACCATTTCTCCAAAACTTCTGTCAGCTTGCTGGTTCAGTGTGATGCAAATGATGTGCTCCCTAAACCAACCCATTCACTGTGGGTTAAATAGCAAGACAGCTATCTAAATTCCTGGGGTTTGAAACTTACAGTTTCTTTATTTATAGGCAGGATGGAGCAAATTAGAGATTTCAGAAATTTTTGGTTTGCTGTTCCATTCACTTGTAGCCGCAAAATTAGATGGTAACCATGGTTTTACAGTTTGTAACTTTATGGAGACTCAATATTTCACAAATCCAATTATTAAAGGAAACCTAGCCTATCTAATGTTACTGATTTATCAACGAAATTCTACAAAGCAAAATCACTAGGAATAGTCCAAGCCACCAATGTGGTTGGTTGTACAGGGAAGTATTTTAAACTTACAGAAATGTTTTAAAATTACAGAAAAAAATGCAAAATATTGAACACCATCATTTGAAATTAATACAAGAGAAGAGAGATTTAGGATGCTGTAATAAAGCATGTGTAAAAATATGTCCTAGTTCCTATGCCTTCTATTTTGCTGAAAGCAACTGCTAAAGCTTGTTATTAGCTATAGTATTGCTTAAGCGATGCCAGCTATGTTCTGACAAATCTCTAGGGATTTTTTTTGCCCCCTTTCCTTTTATTATCATATTCCATCTCTAATATTCAATCAGTGCCAAACTGGTTTATGTATGCCAATCTTTCTCACAGAAATGGAAAAAGAAATCCTGCTGCCTATGTCATAGGCCTGCTGATGTGACAGGCAGAGCCTGAATGGAAAAGGAAAGGGAAGCAGGAGGGAGGAGTATGAGAGCACCAGTCTGCAGTCTGGTATTTAGCAGAAGTCTCATTTTTTTGATCAGAAAGTTGGCAAAAAATCAAAGCGCACTCTACCATTAGTTAGGTTCCTTGTAATTTAACCTTCAACACGAGCTTCACACATCGTGTGGTCTCTTCCCTTTAGTCTAATTTCATATGCAGAACAAACTTGTCCCTTGAAAACTGGCCAGATCTGAATAATCCCCGTTTTACTACCTAACTCCAGCAAAACATGCTACAAGCCACTGACCATTTGCTTATGAACCTAAATTTAAATCTCTGTGCAGTTATTTAAACACAGCCCCAGTTGTTAGCTGAATTTCCCCTTTGGGACAAGACTGCAAAATGTTCACTTTTGTCCCTTGTAAAATCATAGACAATGTTTAGGAATATTTGATTAAAAAGAAAATTCTGAGAAGAACTCATTTGCTGCTTGTGTAAATATAGTTCCTCATTAAAATTTGATAACAACAGTCTTAATGGAATACTACAACCTCATTCATGCTTTTGAATAAAGTGATTTAAATTGGCATGAACACAGTTTAAATATACTTCTTCCCAGCTAACTGTCGACAGCTTTTTAACGGCCTGCAGGGACAGGTATGACTCATGCCTGTTCTTCAAAAACTTTTTTAAAATGCAGATTTTTTTCCCACTGGTCTATTGTGCTTTACAAGTAAACTTAAAGAGACTAAAATTAGAAGGCAGACCACTCTCACCAGAGGGATTAGAAACTGCTAGGGTAAGCTCATTCCAAAAGCTGAATTGATTGACCCGTACGAGGGACTCTGTGTTGGTTCCTACTAGATTTCTGGCAAACTTCATCCAAAGTCTCTCCAGGTTGAAAACTGTTTGAAATCTCCGTGTTTGGGAACAGCGTGTAGTTTCCGGATTCACACACAACACTGCACTGAGCAACCCTCATTCTCTGGTATGGAAGACTGAAAAATTGAAGGTGCTCACCCTAAGTAAGTCAGCATGAGAATGCTACCTGGTCACAAGTCATCTGGAAAAGGTTTGGATTTTTTTAAAACAACTGCAGCAACAGTGTGCCTTATGAAAAGTATGCTAATATTTACTGATCCTGATTAACACAAAGTTTGGTAGACAGCTAATTTAAAAAGGAATCCAACAGCCTCAAGACTGAGCAATCAACCTGCCAAAGAAAACACAGCAGAAGTTACTAACCTTTCCTGTAATTCAAGCATTTTAGGTAGTGCAGACTACTGGGTTAAAAGCTAAAACAGTAAGATACATTTCAACTTAAGATAGGGATGTCAGCCTCCTTATCAGTACAGTCCTTCAAAGAGCCTCTGAAATCCTCTTCCTTTTTAGACAGACAAGCCTCAAGTCTGTGGCAAGATGTGTGGGCTGCTCAGTCACGAAGAGCACACCAGGTACTCTAAGGGTAGTATCTTGTTAACCAGAAAACCTGAATACACTTTGTGCTTCTTTATGCAAAATACCTAGGGAAAAAATGGTAAGTACTTAATTCGCCATGTCACAGAGGAAAGTTAAATGTGACTCAGCAGATGTAGATAGCAAGAAGCAAGAACATTTACACTAACTGGGATTCATTTGCTTTCCCGTTCGTGATAGCTTGTTACATGACTATATTATGTGCATCTAGTTTAAGAATGATGTTTTCTGCTTTTACAGCAGGTAGACAGCTGGCTGTTTTGTGTGGCACTCTGAAAAGAGCTAGAGAAACGTGAGTAGTAAGCTGGGTTAGCTGTTCAGTACAACGTGCTAAATGCCAAACCTGGCATTGATCTAAAGCATGGGTCAACAGTTCCAAGACTCAGAAAATCCAAATCATTCCCAGTTTCCAGGGGACATCTATTACAATCTAAAAGGTATCTGTTTCAAAGAGTTGTGATACTAACACTGTTCTTGAAGCAGAGGCAGTGTACGCTGAGGTTAAAGAGATGGCTATAGCAAAATAAAGCTCATCTCAGAATTAAAAAAAAAGGTGAGAAAAACAATAGCAATGTGCCCTTCATCACCAGAAAGACTATACTTTATTGTTGCAATAGAAGTGGAACTCTTAACTTACAAATTTAGCAGATGCCCAGTGGGGGTACCAGCCTGAGAAGCTGGTGAATGCTGGGAGAACAACCAGCAGGCTGTACCCAATCCTCTCTGTCTTTTGGAAGGGTATTTTATATATGTGTAACTGGCATTTAGTATTCAGCTTGCTTTATATCTATCTAAATAAGCAAATAAGCAAGAAAAGTGTCTTCACCCTCTGAGGAGAATTTGTGCTCAAGGGTATGTCTCACATACAGAGATCCTGAGCAGTAGTTCACGTAATCTTTTCTCACTGCTGAGGTACCATCAGACTTACCACTTGATGAAACCGAATGGGTAACTGGTCTCCAAACAAGACCCCACCATGCAAGCAGCTGGCTGATGGTGTCAACAAGTTTTTTGAGGGTTGTTTGATACTAGTCAGACAAAGGCTGCCATTGTATCATCCAGCTTACACTCTGACAAAAGTTTGAGCAGTAATATCTAGATCTGAACAAATCCGGTCCTGCCCAGTGAAAACCTCAGCCTGAAAAAAATTATCAACTGATTTCTTCCAGACAACACAAGAATTTCAGGAATGCAAATTAATCACGTTAAGCCCCTGACAGGTTTTTCTAAACCTTCTACCAGTTTCTTCCATCTTTTCATTTCCCCAAAACAAAACCACAGTTCTCAGAAATATTCTGGAAGAACAGACAGCTAAGAAAAAATTTCCTAGTGCTCAGATGTTAAGCCTCCCTCCCTGCAGCATTAGAGTCTTCAAAATGCTTTTAAATGAAAGGGAAAAGAGGAGTAGCTTGCAGTAGTTTCCAAATAATGCAATTATACTGTCTTTTATCTGTATAGATGCCAGCATGGAATTGCATTATTCCTTTTGGGGCCCTTGGGAATGAGGTGAGAATATTATCTTGATCTGCATTAAACCAGTAACTGAATTGAGTATATTTGCTTCTTCATGTTAAGCTAATTTCAAGGAGTTCCTAATACATTTGTTAGCTCTTTTTGGGAGTGATCTCAAAGCTGGAAAGGAAGAGAACAGATAGCACAATGTGTATTATATGGGCTTGTCAAATAACATCAATATTCCTCATAGTAAGACTGCCCTTTCAAAGAAAGAACTACTTAGAGATATGGTAGAGACCCCAGATCAGTGGGACCAAATAGAGCGATGGGGCTGAGGGCTTAACTAACCTAGAGGTGAAACAGATTGAGAACTTGGCTAGGAATCAGAGATTTCTTCATATTGCCATTTCCACTTTTTGGTTATAAAGAAACTCTGGGGCAATGGCTGGGAACACCAAGTCTGCAAATGCACAATTTTCATATCAATGTCTCTATACAGAGAAGAGAGGATGACTTTAGACTACATCAGTAGAAAGCTGCAGTTGACAAAGAAATAAATCTTTTAGAAGAGGAGGATACTGTGATTTCACCAGTTCAAAGCCCATCTTCAAATCTACAGGAAGATGACCACTGGAAATCAAACATTTTTTACATCAAGAACAATTCTAGATCAGAGGTTTGTGTGCTCCAGAAACATTCCTCATGCCTACTGTTATCTCCTCCTAATGAAATGCCCACACCTCTCTACAGATTTCCTTCACTGTAAAACAACATACCTTTCATGAGCTTTTCTGAAACAAACTTGTCAAAACCAGCTCTCAACATGGCAAGCCATGGGCATATGCTCTTCTGGACATAGTTATACCAGAAGAAGTTACTCTTCCCTCCTTAACAGATTTCAGTCAGTGAGCTAAATTGGCTTATACAACTATATATAGCAGTAGATCTTTGGTCATAAATGCACATTTTTCCTCTTAAACAGGCTAAGATGTGATGACATGAGCAGCTTAAGTGGCAGATCTGAAACAGCGGAAGTCTGCTGGCAGGATGCACGACAAATACCTGCACGTAGCCCGAAGGGAGGCAGGTTATCCAGCCAACATTGCTGAGTTGGAAGATTACATGTTCACAGTACCAACTGGTCCGACTCACATAAGCCAAAATACATTGGATTCCCTATGGGTAGGATAAGTGATCTGAATTCACTGAAACCTATAGTACTGCAAGGATTTGAACTGAGATCTTATAAACCTGTATTACTGCTGCTTTAACCAATAAAACCTCCTGAATCTAATATCTGCAAAGGGTGACAAACCTGACTTTCAAGAGTGGCTTTCTTTGAGAAATTCTAGAAGGAAAATTACTTAATCCACCATCAAGACATCTGTCATAAAATTCTGTTGTGTTTTCTGTCTACTGTTGCAGTTACAGGACCACCCTCTCCTTTACTGGTAGTCCCATCTCATTCACACACACACAAAAAACCCTATTGTGAGATGGGGCATGGCAAGTCATCTGTTCCATAAATACTTTCAATAGATAGATGCGCAGACAGCACTGCTAAAACACATTTCATTTATTCAACTCAAAAGACAAGTTAGTTGAGTAAACAAGTCTTTGGTCTAATTTATCCTTTTTTTAAAGAAAAGACAGGTTCTTTCTAGTGCAGCTGCATGTGACTTTGTGCAACATCTTAGGCCTGTGAATGGAAAACTATAGTAACCTACACACAGGATAGATAAGGTCTGCTAAGAATTACATGTTAGTAAATAAACATGGGATCAGCTTGCAGACAGCAAATGACAGCTGGTTGCAGTGAACACTTGAATGCATGGTCCCTTGCTTATGAGACAGGTTAGAGAAGCAGTGAGAAAGAGCAGCACAAGGTTTAATACTACTTGCACATAAAGTATAAACTTCTCAGAGATCCCGGATATGTGCTCTGAAGCCTACTCAACACTGATTCCCCTTTAGTTGTTAGGACAACTAAATCAAATCGCACTTTCATTCTGCAGGCATAGAATAACATATCCGAGAAACAAGCTAGTAACTTTTGATTGATGTATTGTGGAGGTGGTTTTGGTTTCACCAAATGGAAAGGTTTTCCAATGAAATCAAAGTCATTCTGCTGAGACACTACTCATAACATTAATCTGCACTCACATAGAAGTTTCAACTTCAAAACCAGTTGACTTTTATTAATGATGGTATGTTCTCCAAACCACTGATGAAGTATCTACAATATCTTCAAATCACACATTTCTTTCACCACCTTCCACAGACTTTGTACTGCCACAGCAACTCAGAAGACAATTTTATTACACAGCTCCTGCTCTACCAAGGCCAACAGAGCGTCCCTAAGACTGCAACTACCCTCCACACTGATACTTGGTTCTGCTGCACCAGTGGACGCAGTGCCCACCATGCCACAGGCTCGCCTGTTGACTGTCATCCACACTTTCCTCTGCAGCCCCCTGCACCCACCTGCAAAGCAGCTCTTGTGCAAACAGTCTGACCTAATCCACTCCAATCAAACAAGCCAGGCTGTCAGAGTCTTACAGTTTAAAATTATCCATTTCATTTTGACAAACAACATTGCCAGCAGATTTGAGGGGACGTTTCCCTTAATCAGAGTGACTGTGCTAAGCTTACGTAGACAGTATATAAGAATTAACACAAGTTTATCAGTGACTGCAATGGTGTAAACTAAGCTCCTGGACTTTGCAGGGATATGGCTGTGGAGCATTACTATATTCCTTCTACCAGTGGTGCTGTGGGAGCAGAGCACCCAGAAACAGCTGGACAATATGGTATCTTAAGCTGCTACAGCTTCTTGTTAAGACTGAACTCTCTGCCAACAAAAGCACTCTTCGACTACCTTAGCTATAACCAAATTAAGGGTTTGGTTAGATGAGAAACAGCAGGTAAAATCAGAACTTTTCAAGCATAAGACCTTACAGCTACATCAGCAAAACTACTACACAAATAGATGATCACCTGTATGAAAATCACTCTGGCAGAAGCAACCAAGCTCACTTTCACCCTTAACCAGAAAAATCTCTGTATGCTATCATGAAGGCATATTCATCATCCATGGGATTTGCCTGTAAGAATACAAGCTGTCACAGATTACCTGGTTAGCTACCATTAGGATAATGAAAAATAATATGGTAGGCTATACCTTAGACCATACTTTGCCAATAAAGATGCCAAAAAAACCCCAAACAACCCAAACCCCAAAAACTTTAACAAAGTCTGTTTACAGAAGTTGAGGTCATCTACTAACTGATTTGAAGGACATCTTTAAAGGCTGTATCTGCAAACTCTTTAAGAAATCCAGTCATGTACAGAAATCTGCAATATGAAAAAATCCTGGGAGGGAAAGTTCAAATATACAAAAAGTACAAAGTCAAAGACAGTACAAAGAATTTACAACCTCCTCTCTCTCTTTCTTTTTTGACTTCTGTTTGAATACCTGATTTTTTTTCCTGTCTTGAAAAAAAAAATCTGTTCACTGGTAAATAAACCGAATAGGCAATTCCTTTCCCATCTATTTTAGCAAGGTCATAATAATAAACTATTTTTTTTAAGTTGCAGCAGATATGAGGTGAAAAGTTATTACTTACTTGAACGTAGTAGATTTACTTAATTCTTTTATCAGTAAAAACATATTTTTCTTTAAACATGGTACACTTTTCTTGGGATTAGAGAGTTCCTCTCTCCACATAAGCAATTTTTGATGAATAAAAACAAACAACTTTACCACAGAGAGATGTAACACAACATCCACCTCAACTAATGGTCAGAAACAACTAACTTTTCTGGTATGTTTGGAAAAGAAATCAAAATAAAACAGTAGGAAAAGATATCAGCTTTGCTTTTGAAATTTAAGAGTAAAGAACTTTTTGTTAACCTGTGTCATATTGGAATTCAGCCATTATTATTTATGTGCTTTTAGAGTTCCAAAAATGAATGGGAACCTTACCCTCAGAACACCAGAAGTCATAAAGACAACACACAAAGAACTGGGAATGCAATACAGCCAGTAACGAGAGCGTAAATCTGAAGCTCAGTGCTTCTCTCTGTCATTTGTGCATGGTAATTTTCTGCTATTTTCTGCAGAGGCTTCTTTGAACAGAACATTGAAGAGTGATTATATGTCCAAACCTTAATAAAATGTCAAAATCCACTGCTTCATTGTATCTGCAATTATGATGGATTCCTCCTACACATGGGATAGGAAAGGATACAATTTTATATTCATGGTGCTTCAAGCACCATGTTTTAAGTTGGGGCTTGATGTAAATCAATTATTTGCCAACCAGACAGGCATTATTATGAACTCACATTTTAAGAAAAATGGCATTTTTGCTCTTAAAAATACTGCTTCAGATCTTGAATACACTTCTTAAGAATTAAGATTTTTAAACACTTAGTGGCTCTCACTGCGAAACAAAACCTGCAGCCAATGTCATATGTCACTGCTACAACAGGGAAAGAAGACAGCAGCCTGGGTTCTGCCCCACAGTTTCTACTCCTCTTAAACTGCAAGAAAAGGCACTTTTTTCCCTTTTTGGGGAAAGAAGCTGCAAAAGTACCTTTTTGGCCTCAAAGCTTCTCCCGTTTACAGGTCCAAAGCTCACGCCTCCGAACTCTGGGGTCTGTCCAATGCCAATGTAAAAAGCAGCCATAGCCGACTGGGGTGGTCCTGCCTCCACCTCCTACCTCTGGTGGTGCTCTTAATGCCAGATGCTAGATAGAAGCTACAGGCACACCAGACCTGCCAATCACTGGAACCAAAGCAACGTTCATCCTGCTCTCTGGAACACCCACCACGTGACAGTTGCCACAGTCAAGGGTAATTATGTCCTAACTTGCAGGCTGAAATTCCTCAGTTATTTTCCATAGTGCAAATAACATCTTCAGACCAAAGAAAACCAAACTTTTAATATCGATTTCTCTCTGTATTTTGGATGGACCCTCTTTTTCCAATGGGACCACATCTGAAAACCTGTCATTCAAAAGAAATTCCTTTCTTAATCATGCGACTGTCTACAGATGCCTGTAATCGAATTTCTTCCGATCTGCCGTAGAAAAAAAGGATCACTCTGAGTTCAATAACCAAAAGGATTATAAAGATTGTATACAATCTATGCAGTTCCCTTTGTAGAGGCAACATATCAAAGAGAAAAGTTCTGTCAAGAATGCACAGCTAAATGTTGACGGCAGATCCAGTGGTATTTAGTCAGCCTTTGTGCACTGGCTGCTGCATGGCTGAATAGAAAATCGTACCACAACCTTCTTGCCAGGAGATTTAACCCTCCTGTGAGTGGGCTTTGATGCATCAGAGAGGAAAGGATAATTCTTGTATTTTCTTTCGAAACAATGCAAGAGTGATTGCGAGACATACTTGTCTGAATTAGATGTATAATACCAGGTCTCATAAGAGACACTCCAAACTTCTAGAGTTTGCCTGGCTGTGATAGGAGCTATTAAAGGGTCTGCTTTAACGGATAAGAAACATGATGACTCCCACAAGAATCAACTGGTGGTGTGCTCGAAGGACTAAAAACTCACTCCTACCGTTGAACTTGTCTTCACAGGGAGGGAAAAAGGAAAACATGGGTCACGTTAAGATCTCCAAAAGTGTCCATCCTAATTTTTGCTGAGAAATACATGAGTGAAAATCTTTGACTTTTTACATCCCTTCTGCAAGAATTTACTGCAATTAAATGGAAATTTTTTTTATTCCCCAAGTGTAAACATTTGCAGTGCAAATGTTAACAACCATTTTGAATCTGGTGGCACTGAAAAGAGCCTTGAAATCAGAGATCTGCTTGGTGAGGCAGAATCATCAAGCTAGTTCACCACCATCTTCATCAGCTTGAGAACCACTACTCCACTAGCCATAATAGCATTTGTCTGTGTTAGTCCCGCTCTGAAAAATGACATATTGCACCTAGATTATCGCCAGCTTTGTGAGACAGCTCTCTCTTAATTCCTGACAACTAAGAAGACTGGGGAGAACAAGTAATAATAAATCTTACTACTGCCCCTTGCCCATTCTACCAAGGTAAAAAGGTCAACTAGCAGCCTCCTAAGTGGATTACCAGGGAGTATGGGTACCCACAGAGCAGGTGTCACCCCAAAGTGCAATTTCTGCCTGGTAAACCATGCTGTCTGATGTACATTCCTCATCTGGTTTGCAGTGCACACTGCAACAGGAAATTTCTGTTATCAAAAGGAAGGTGATTATCTTTCTGCTTTGGAAATAGCTGAACCTATGATGGCTATTACTTATAAATTCCTCATCAGATGATGTTTTCAGCTAACCAGAATAAATCTATTAGCCACAGATTCAAGACCTCAGTGCCTCACTGCATTGCAGCCAATGGAGGCTGTACTCTTACTCTTCCTGGTACACACTGCCTAAACTAATACAGACCAGAATAAGTGCTTTCCATTATTCGCAGCTGACATCTGTCATAATAATTTGTCTGTTTCAGAAATGGGGGATATCTTTGTATTTCTCATATTGTCTTCAGATGGGACAGGGTATTTGTTTCTTTTCAATTACTATTTTGAATTAGGGCCATTTTCAATTCTTTTATGAACATTATTCTCAGAGAACAACTTGCTCCCCCGTGGTACTCTCTTTCTGTATATGCCTTCAGGCTGACTTCTCTGACATTGTATATCCACCCTGTGCTTGCTGGAAACCATGAGAGGCTGGAAAAATGCATTCAGCTTTCCATCCATACATGTGTGAAACTAACATCAATCAGGACTTTCTTCCCTCCTAAAAGCAAATGTAGGATGTAGCAACAGAAATGACTGAAACAGTCACCAGTCATACACACAACAGGAGAAGAGAAGATGGATTAGGATTATGCTAAAAGACTTCTTGAAGAGACTTTATAGGAAATGTATAATTCCATTCTGAATTTTTATATAGGATCCTTCGTAACCCGAAGGTACTCCCAGAGATTGCTCAAGACCTGAAGCAAGATAAAAATATAGCAACTGTGACTTCTGCACAGCTTCACAGAAATATATTTACAGGATAACATCCATGAATTTTATATAAACAAACTTCTGAACAGCTATTTGGTGCCTGAATGAATAACACTGAAGGCAGTGGCACCAATCTAAAACTAGGTAAGGGCATGTGTCAGCAAAGTGGATTACTGCAAGGCTGGTAAATAAAGCTACCAACCATCCTCCTTCAGGACTTTGATGCTGCTGCAGGTACACCTTGCCTAGTGGTATTTCCACCTGCCATGCATCTGGTTATGCTTCTGTTTCAACAATACACATGAAGGGCCAACACCACAACAATTTCCTAATTCTTTTAATTTGCCTCATTTTTAAGAGAAGTTTTCCTAATTGAGCGCTAAGCATCAAAAATGATTCATCATTGAAGCTTCACTGAGCTTTTGAGTTTAAAGTACAGCTGTTGAAACAGACTCTGGGGATGCAGGACCAATGTCTTGTGGGTTTTTTTAAACTGGATAACTTCACTGGGTTGGGTGATTTCTCCAAACCACAATGCTGAACGCCCATCAGCAAATGTCTCCAAAGCAGAAATATTCCCAACAGAAAAACTGAGCTAAAAGCCTGCCTTTTACTATGGAAGCAGAAAATCTTTTCACAGAAGCGAAAAACTTCAAGAGGACATTCTCTCTTGTCAGTAGCTGACAATTTAGGTTTTACCCACGGATTGCAAACACAATGAAGCACCCAGCACAGGAGAGCCAGAACCTCAGCGTGACAAAGACAGAACCACAATGTCTCTAAACACTGTGAAGTCTCAGCAATTTCCATCCATTCAGTGAAAACTGTCTTTGATGTGTTCTCATTGCCAGTCAGTTGCTTCAGATGTTGATTGCTCATTACATTGATTTCTCCACTGTTTTCAGTTCACTGAAGGTTTTATCATGAACTTCTCTGAAACAAATCAGTATAAAATACCTTTCGTCAAATGAGGTTCTGGGTGGAGCTTAATTCTATTTCATCCACAATGGTGCCTGCTCTCTGTCTGCTTGTTAGGCACATTTCTTGTAGGTTTTCATGCAAGATCTTCTATTACCTTAAGGACACTTTAGATCCTACCACAAATTTCGTCACAAAACTCAGGTGTAGACAGTGTAACAGGCAAAGGCAGATAGCCTGAGATCTCTCAATCCATCTAAATCTGTACATCTATCAATTCTGAGCACCAAATGTTAATTAGCCATTAGGTAAACATTAGTAGTCACATGCATTATTTTTTAAATAATGTGGAAAATAAAAACTATACACTTATAAAAATTACAATGCAAAGGAATTCTGAAATTTTTTTTGAAATCTTTAAGGTAGGAAGATGTAAAAGGCTTTCAAAGAGGTGGTTCTCAGATAACTTTAAAGATGTAATTTGTTTCTTCTAAGTCTCAGTCATTTGAGGTTCCCTAGCATAAATACAAAGATGTCATCATAGATCTGGAAGATTCTAATCTGTACCATGAACTTAATCACTTTGTATTTAGTGTAATATTTACTTATCTGTACATTCTGACTTCTTTTATAGCAAAAGCTTAAATTATTTACCATCCAAATCCTCTGAATAATTAGCTTTACACATGAACTAAGTTTAAATAATATCAAAATTACATGGTGCTTAAAAACATCCAGACTGAGAAGATAAAGTTCCCTATTACTACCTACCCACAGACTGAAAAGTACCTACTGCTTTCTGCTATGGAAGAACAAGTCACTCATTATTTTACAGTTCCCCTTCTAAATTTACTTAAAAGAACTTCTGAAATATACTTGTACAGTCTTTTGTTCATCAAGGTACCTCACAGGAAACTTCAACATTTCCTTGACTTCAAGCCGTAAGGTTGGGCAAGGAGTAGAGTGCTTTCTCAACATGCCACCCTTTTGTCACACCTGGACACCCCTCAGCTTTCGTGCCACAGCCTCCCCTATGTTTAGCTGTGCCAACAGAAGGTGCTACTGTCCCCATTGCAAAACCAAAGCAACAGTAAATCCACTTCAGGCAAAATTAGCTGGGTTAGTGCAAATCACCCATTTAAATTGGCTGAGCTTTTCTGGCTGATTGCTCCACAGCCAGTGTGGGAGCTCTGCTGGCTCTAGTGAGGCCATAATTACCACCAAAGGGGCAATAGCAACCTGCTTGGGGGGAGATGAAGGTTTCCAGCGGCATGGATTTTAGCCAAGAGAGCGTCTGTCTACAACCTCCAGCATGTGATTTTTAATCAAAGTAGCGATACTAGCACAGGCAGTTGCAAGAGGACATTTACAGTGACAGAAGTGCTTACATCTGCTCTCCACGCACCACGGATAGATGTTCTCTCTGAACAACTTGACCAGTTAAAGACATTTAGCCCCCGGGTATTCTACCACCTTTCTGAAAGAGGTTACTGACCTTAGAGCTCTGCTGCTCTTTCATCTTCTTCATGCAAAACATTTTGCAGGTAGCTTAAATCACTTTTAATAGCCTTTTAAACTTAAGTAACTTTGCCTAAAGCAAATTAGAACATTTACAGGATTCATTTGCTGGCAAAGTTGAAGGGAGGAAATTACTTCTGGCAAAGTACTGGGCAGTACTTGGAAAAGAGGGAGAAAGGAGGAGGGTGGGTTGAAGGCACAGGTGTGCAAATAAAGCCTCCAGCCAGCACAGCTGGATTCAGAAGATGACAGCTGCTCACAACCTGTTCTTGTACTTTTGTATAACTGCATTTGAAGACAGATGTGTGAAAGCAAAGTGCTAGAGCTTATAAACTCAGGGGGCGGAGGAGAACTACTCCTGGAGCAGCAGCTATCACAACAAGGTCTTACTTTGGCCATCACTTTCTTTGATGTACTTCAATACACACCAAGAATTCTAACAAATTATATTTCATTCAAAGAACTTGAATTCACAGTTAGTGAATTCTCCATTTCACTCTTGACAAACACAGAGTGAATGTGCTTAAAACATGAAAGCTATCCCGTGAACAGCATTTAACTTGCAACTCAAAACACATATCAAGCCCCACATAAATCTTCAATTTCATCAATATAATTTTGGAAGTGATCACTTAACTCATTCAAAGGAGAAGTCTTTGCATCACATATTTGAATTGTTAGCTCATCCTATAGTGCAGCAATGGTATTTTGCAGCTGAACAGTGCTGTTCTTTAAAATCTCTGGATGTTTTGTAACTATTGAAATAAAACTGGTCAATAAGTTAAGTCGGTAAGAAGCACCTCAACTTGACTTCACTCAGGAACATAAAAATCTGGCCTACATTGTACAAACATCTGTTAGCAACTCTGGAATCAGAGCTCGTTTTCTGACTGCCAGGCACCGGCTTTACAAACTACAATCGTTTGCTGTGCTGCAGGACCACCATCCAGCATGCCTTCTTATCAGTAAAGCAAGGTTTATGGGTAGAGGCAGTATGTTCCACTGCCCCAACTAATACAGCTGGGATGGGGAAGAGGGGAGGAGGGCAAAAAATTGAGCTGACAAGGTTCCAGGTATGCTTCTGAGACTGCCTGGTTTGCTTTTAAGTATACTTTGAGACTTTCTGGTTCCCACCGAGCAGAAAAGGTGGTGTTAGTAATGGGAAGGAGTTTGTCTCCAGTGGGAAAGAAAGGGGTGAAACAAGGGGAAAAAACCCCAAGATTATAGCATGCCATGAAATCAATAGCTCTATTCAGTCTATGGCTTTATTGTCCCAGGCTCAATGCTCTGGAAAGCATTCCGTAGCTCTTCCTGGAGGATTAGGACTGAGAGAGTCAGAGAGTGTGTGGGTACTTTGAGAAATGTTAACCCACTGGTGTTTCCATCCTTCATCAGCTGTCAGGGCACTCCATCTGTGTGAGGTGACTGCTTAGTCACCCCTGGATGTCCCAAGGGGTTCAGAGCACTGCCAAAATGCACCGAATTCCAGAAGGAAGCCAGGAATTTGATGATCCTGTTACAAGGGATACGCACTAGACCCACATGGAGCTGTGCTAGCACATACCAATTACCTTGTATTTCAGACAGTAAATGATTAACTTGTATGTTTAAATGCAGAGCACCTGTTCTTGGCTTGCACTTAGCCTCAAAATTTCCTCCTTCCATTGCAGGCCTGGAAGAGCAGTTCCAGCGCCCAAAAGTTTGTTCCCCCTTCCCAGCTATAGTAATAGAGCCAGCAGAAGATATACTGGGACCAGACACAAACTTTGTTCAATTATCTCTCCAGATCACCTCACTGGTGCAGTACTACCCATACTGCTAGCAAGAGAATCATTTTCCATGTAAATGTACAGGGTTGGCTTCTGGTAAAGGTTTATATAATTGAACATAATGTGAAGTTCAGTCACAACATCAAAAGGAAAATTATTTTTCCTTTCATGAGATCTGGGATTTTACTATTTGTTCACTTATTTTTTCTGGCAATAGCCCTGATCATGAACACAGTATATAAAATCCTATGTTTTTTTTTAAAAAACCCACAAATCAAATCAGGAAAGGAAATGAACCATAAAGGGGGGGGGGCAGCAGGATAGTATCTAACATTTCTGCAAACAATCCATTTGCCACTTTCATGGTCCTGGGTTAATTAATATTCTATAAAGGTCTTCCAAAAGCTGAATACCTCTCAAGTTCTGAATTCATGGGGCTGACCTTAGACTTTCTCAGAATGATTTTTAATGCAGTCTGTTATCAGCAAAACCCGTTTAAACACATGCCCCATCTGCCAGTACCCCATTTGCAAAAGAGCTTCTTATACTTGCAGACAGTAAAGCTTCTGCCTGCTTCCCTCTCTCTTCTAAATACCAGCTGTATGGTAATGAGCACAAACAGCTGAAAAATACTGCACAGTAACAAAGCTGGTACGAAGCGGGCAGAACAACGCATCCACTCAATGAAGCAGTTGTAGCATGAATTTAGCAGATTAGCTATTGAACAGGGGTGGGGGGAGGTTTGGAAAAAATGTAAAGGGTCTGCACAGATAGCAAGAAAATGAAAAGAGACCAAAGGGGCACAGGCTACCAAAGAAAAGCCCAAATTCTAAAGTACTTTTGTTGGAACTGCATGAACCAATTCTTCAAATTTTCTAAGGCTTACCCCCCCTGTACTAATGATATGCCAAATGCTATTCTGATCAATTGCAAGTTCAGTTAGTTTTTAAAGGAAGCAACTTGTTAATGAAAGTTTTCTATTCATTAACAAATCTCTTTATCGTCCGGGGTCAGGGGAAGTCCTTAAGAATGGGAACACGCTCTCCTACTTCAGTCTCTGGTACATTCAGCATGTGTGACCAACAAGCACCATATTATCTATTAACTTTTTGCATAACAGCCCTCTCAGCCTATCCATTTTTATAAAGACATTTTTTAAAATGCTGACAACATTCACGCTACCCTCCACACATTAACAAGCTTTTTAAGCAGTGAGCATAAAAGACACTTGCTTTTAAGAAAATTTGTGCACAACTGCATTCAGCTGACATGCATACAAGGCATGCAGTTGAGTATTTGTTTATGCAAGTAGCTAATTAGATATACACTATTTGCATAAAGTCTCAAAATAGCACATGCACTTTTGCACTTGAAATTACACACATCTGTCTACTGGCAGATGTGAAAGATGTATACAGTTTGGATACATAAAACTGATGTGAAAACATGGGACTTTTTTTTCTTGTTCACAGTTTCCCGATGGCTTCTAGAGTGTTACTGTTGCTTCTGAAGAATTGGAGCCTAACATTTTCCATAAAAAACATGGGTAAAGATGGTGTATTGACACTGCCCAAACAAGTGATCTGTCAAAAACTTGATACATAGGGTTTGGGGGCTTTTAATTCCTAATTTAAAAGCCTTACTGTTACAACCCCTCAGCATTCTAAGATTTTTCTTTGTGACAAGTAAGGCTAGTAAGGCTAGAATTCAAAAATTCATCTACTAAGACATACTGCAATAAAAACACTGTTTTTTCTAAAAGTCATGAATAGTGAAACCTCCTATCTGGGGTGAAAAAATATATTTACGTCTAAGGTCATCATAACGCAGCTCCTAAGAAATCAAACAATCTTTTAACCTTTATATATACTACTTAGAGAGTTAAACAGAATACACATTAAAAAATCATCTGTGTTGCTGGCTTCTTTTCACTGCTGATCATAGAATACAAAAGACCAAAAAGGAGAAAGGAATTTTCTCAAGGAATGAAAGAGCCTGTCGTGTGGCTATACAGTGGTGTTCACAAATGATATGTTTATTGCTCATGTCTATCATAACCATGTAATAAACAGAAGACAAAAAATCACTATTGAAGTTCACTGGAAGTTTCCACCTAATTTCAAATTTTAATGTAAGTCAAATCTATTGCATTTAAGTTAAAGAACATGTACTTCGATCTTTCCTGGAGAATTGTAGCACACATTATGAATCTTTTTCATATTTTAAGCACCTTAAGAAATTAATAAAGAGTTTATCAAAAGACAAAACAGGTAACAGACCTATGCAACATACAGAGATGTATAAAGTATTAGCTACTGATTAACTAATCATAAACTACTTACTCGTTAAAGAAAGTGTTAATATTCAGTCTCCACACTTATTACTAGTCATTACAATTATCAGTGGTTCCCATACTTTTCTGTATTTTAAACTTACCACCATTATCACTTAGTTTTTCTTTTTATTCTGTTCTCTGAATTGTTTAATATGCATCAGGATGAACACTGTTTGCTTAAAAACACTAAGTAAGTCAAAGTGGTTATTATGAGAGGAGGTATAATACTTGAATTGATGGAAAAATTATCTGCTGAAATTACTTTGATTCGTTCCATGAACTTTTATTTCTTCAACTCATCAGCACTCCAGGAGGAAGGAATATGACACTACAGAAGTGCTCTATCTAGATGCTATTTGCTATGCAACTAACCCAGATAAGCCTTGTAACCTTCAAAGGAGCCTGAGGTGCTCAGTATCATTATTTAGCTTTGCAGACTATGGTCCTGGGTTGCTAAAGCAGCATCAGTGAACAAGGAATGGCTCACTTATTCTGGAAGAGTTAAACTTGAGCGGTGCAAGTTTTTCTGCATGTTCCATGTAAAATTTTGTAAAATTCAGTATCGTATGACTTAGAAACAAAAATAAACATTTATATAAACAAAACCAAAGTTGTCTATGAAAAAACTCAAAACACAACATAAAATATATGAAAAATATGTAAGAAAGAGCTTGTCATTGAGACTGGCAGAGCTATACTCACTCATCACTAAAGCTTTAACCTCAAAATCTTCAATATTTTAGCATTTGGACAGAACACCAACTACAGCAACTAAAACACTGTCATAAGAAAGACTGGAGTGAATGTTGGCTCTGTTGAGAAAACAGTGACATGAGAGATAATCACAGAAAGGTTTGAGTTGGACAGGACCTGAAAGATCATCTAGTTCCAACCCATCCTGCCATAGGCACGGATGCCATCCATTAGATCAGATTGCTCAAAGCCCTGTCCAACCTGGCCTTGAACACTTCCTGGGATAGGGCATTCACAACTCCTCTGGACAACTTAATCCGGTGGCCCACCACCGTCACAGTGCAGAACTGAATTTCTTCTTTATATCTGTTCTTCCTGATATCTGAGGTTTATATCTATACTCATTATTTCAGAGCATACATCCCAAGCTGATGACCCTTCTGTTTGCAATGGTGGTTTCAAAAGACAGAATGCCTCCTCTTGGATACCAACTTATTCTACTTGAGAAAAACATATGAGGCATCTCCAATAGATAGTTTTGCAGGGTCTCATATAATAATTCAATAGTAGTTCATACAGAATGGTTGTCATTAACAAGGAGAAAGCACTTCAAATGTACTTTAATACTCAAAGTGAAAAACCAACTAAAAAAAAGACTGCTTCATCGATACTCTTTTGTATTTCAAGCCTGGCTGTACTTTGCCAGCACTTGTCCATAATCTTCACGTGCTTTTAGCACATGACAGCCTTTAAACACTAACAGTCTTGAAAAAATACTGAATAATATTTATATTCATGAGTATAAACAGTATCAAGAAGAAAACAGTGGGTCATTTTAAACAAGAATGACCTTAACTGTATCGACATTTCTAGAATATTTCTTAGAAGAATTGTCATACTTTCTTACAAGTAATGCAGATATACACAACAGATAAAATAATCACATTTTAAATCATGATTTTCCACAAGAGATTGAAAAGATGAAAATAGAGGAGGATTTATCAACAGCACTACACTGCCCCTTCATGTCCACTACAGAAACAACACCACAAGCTGCATGATGTAAAAAAAAAAAAAAAAAAAAAAAAAAAAAAAAAAAAAAAAAAAAAAAAAAAAAAAAAAAAAATCACTGAAAATTAACATGGCAATTATGTTAAACTGCAAATTTCTTAAATTTTTCTATTGGACAGCCCCTTGCTTCCCCAACAAAACACAGATACAATGGAACAGAATCAGAATAAAATCAAACTTACGTTAGCAGAAAAAACACCTTTTTTACCTTAATATGCATAGTTAAAACTTTTCCTTTTAAAAAAAAAGGTATAAATCTTCCACCTTGATTACACAGCAGATTAGAATTTATGAACAAAACCAATCCAGATAGCATTTCTCTGGAAAGAAAAAAAAATACTAAAAGAGATATACTTAGCCATGACATGAATTTTTAAGTTAAGAATGGAACAATAAAGCTATGATCAGAATCAACTCTTAATGGCATGAGAAATCAGTTTTAAGTATTTAAGCTATTTCATACATCTTATAAATTCCCTCAAATAATAACAGTTTTTCCACCAAGCATCCTGTTTCTTTTAATATTCACTTGATGTTTTGCTTGTCATTTAATGCTGAATGTGTATTTCTGATATATGTATGGTTTTTATTTCTGGTAGCATCAAGTAGAATGTCAGTCAAAACCTTTTGATTGAATAAAATAAGGCACAGTTCTCAGTGTAACATTAGCACATGCATCAGGCAGACAAGTCCACTGTATATATGTCAGGAATAATGTTTTCCAAAGAGTAATCCAGTAGTTTCTTGATTTATCACTGCTTTGTTGACTTAACATTCTCATAAAGATTGTACTTTGAGAACTTAAAAATAATCAGTATATATTTAGACCTTGTGGTCAAGATATGAATGTAGAGTCATAGATCATTTCTGAAAGTCTTGGAAGAATGATTATATGTTTTCTAGGAAAAAAATAACTAGAAAATTGCACAAAGAATGAGACAAGCTCATCTTCATTTGGTTTGCCAGTAGATACCTAATAACTGTAAAAACACAGTATTTCACAAGTACATGGCATATCCACACAACTGGAAAACCTTTACTATGGTGAAAGTGGGGAAGGTGAACTTTATTCATAAATAATTCAATTTTCTAAAGCATAAACTCTCATCCCACACCAACCCTCTCCCGTTTCTTCTTCCCTCTTCATTACTAACGATATTAGCTTTGGTTAACCTTCTTTCTGGTTTGATCTCCGACCCTTTCCAAAAGTATGAACTTAAATCAAATACAAAAGCAAGAAATGTATTATAATTTATTTTCTTGTGTAAATATGCATTATCTACTTCTTCAGGGCAGCAGAGCTATTCACTTTCAAACCCAATACTAATCGTGAGAAATCGAGGTGCACTAGTAAAATATTCATACTCTTCTTGAACTATATAAGAGACAAGAAGATTCTGTGATTCTATTCTGAAGAAAAAATAAAGGAATAACAGAAGGTATTACTTTTCTGTATGTTCTACAGACGTGCGGCAAGACAAAAGTGTAAGAAGTATTTTTTATTTCAATAAGTGTAGCTTGCTCACACTTGAAAACAGTAACCAAAAAATAATAGGAGCAATATGAACAATCTTATGAATTAATAAACAAATTTCTTAGGCAGTGTGTAGGACTGTATGTTATAGTTCGCATTTCCATCTCGATCTGCTAGAGTAAGTGTTCTGGTTTCAGCTGGGAGAGAGTTCATTTTCTTCCTAGGAGCTGGCCTGTGCTGTGTTTTGGATTTACTATGAGAATAGTGTGGATAAACACACTGATGATTTAGTTGTTGCTCAGCAGTACTTACTCTCTAAGTCAAGGACTTTTCACTTTCCCATGTTCTGCCAGTGAGAAGGTGGACAAGCTGGGAGGGAGCACAGCCAGGACAGCTGACCTGGACTGGCCAAAGGCATATTCCATACCACAGAGAGTCGTGCCAGTTTATAAACTGGAAGGAGTTGGCTGGGAGCTGCTAAGGGATGGGATGGGCATCAGTCAGTGGGTGACGAGCAACTGTATTGTGCATCACCTGTCTATCTTGGTTTTTATATCTTTTTTGTTGTCTCTTTTTTCATTACTATTATATTTTATTTCATTTTAATTACTAAATTGCTCTTACCTCAACCCACAGGTTTTACTTTTTTTTTTTTTTCTGATTCTCCTCTGTGGTACTTAGTCACTGGCTGGGATTAAACCGCAGGTCTTTCACTATTCTAGGATAAGGTACATTACTTGTTCTTGGTAATAGGAAAAATCACGTATTTCATACTATTAGTAAAGATAAACTATGTAACATATTTTCCTCTCCAGCAATTTATGGATGACTTTTCTGCAAAAAATCCATAAAATATAGAAATAAATTGCAGAAATTAAGTTCTGGTTCTTTTCTGTTTGAATTTTAGTATTAGGAAAGGGAGATATTCAGTTTTTTCCCTTAAGCAACTGGTCTTGTAGAAAAAAATTACTACAGAAACTTGGGGATTTCCCCAGCATTTTAGACATGCTATAGTTCACAAGAAAATCACAAAGGTCTCTCTGGGTCAGGTAAAAAATCCCACCTAGCTTAGCTGAGTCTGATTTTCTCACGGACTAAACCCCTGTCTACCAGGCTATTCAAGCTGCAGACAAGTACAACCTTTTCAAGGAGGAAGAGAAAAAATTAAGTTGGCTTATGAACAGTTATGAAAAAGGTGCCAAATATTTCTCTGAATTAATGTGTTCTGGAAATTTATGCATTGAGAGACTTCCAACTTCATTGCAACTCACATGCTTCACAATAATGGTAAAAACGACACTTAAAGATGACTTCCTGTTTTTTGAATTTAGAGCATCCCCCACTATATTTTACTACATTATTATTACTGTGGCTTCATGTGTTTATACATACACTATGTATTTAAGGATGCAACTTTACAAGGACTTCTTACACAGCTTCTTAACCAAGGTTAGGGTAGTTTCTAATAAAATAATACCATAAATAATGGCATGCTAGGTATAGCAAAAAAAACCAAAACAACATCTTCCCACAACCATAATCTCCAAAGGATTCTCTACTAACAACAGGAAAACAAAATTCAAGCTTTGTCTTCTGACTATGTGAAAGTAGAAACAAGGGGACTTAAAAGACAAGATAGTTGTTTCATAATACATCTTGAAAAATAGTTATTACAGTTATGGCAATATCTGGGCCATTGCGTACATTTTATTTTCTCCTCTGCCTAATCATGCAGTTTTTTTACACAAAAATGTCAACCACCATACTGTCTTTTCCTTAAAACACATTCTGAGCTACGAAGTAAAACTGGAACTCAAGGGAACCATCTTCAGGGGTTTCTCCTCTATAAAAAGAGGTTGTAACAAACAACTTCAGTATCAGGTTAATTGAAAAGTTTTTGATTAAGAACGGGGGTTGTATTTCTATCCCACTGATGGCACCTAGAGGTCAGATCTCTGTAACTGCAAATAATCCATCTTTGACTCTGCAAGCAAGGCACAAAACACGATTAAAAAAAGGCACTCTGGCATAGTTGGTCTGTCCAACACTTGGTGTCAGGTCTTTTTTTTAAGAAATGAATGGATTCTCAAACAAGTAATGACATATTCTTTCTCAAGAATATATTCTTGTTTGAGAGACTTCACTGTATAATCTACAGTGTCACTGTTAAAAATGATGTAAAGTTCTTGTCAGCTGGGAATGCCACCCTGGGAGTACTACAAAAATACTTCAATACCTTCTACCACTACAAAGATATTCTGTTTTGCTGACATGCGTATACAGAAATAGCCACATTTTTAGCAGTACAGCTCTGGCTGCTTGATACTATAGCAACTCATTTTTCTGTTCTGCCTTTTGTGAGTCTCACTTTCTGTGTATCTGAATGTCATTTGTAGCCAACAAAGCAATGCTGTAACTACGACACAAGCCTGGGACTGGTGTGGCACTGCCTTGCTTTCTCCACCCGGTGGTAGCTATAATACTACTAAACAGCATCTACCAGAGAGTCAGAATGCCATTTCTTTCAAGCAAGCATTGTAAAGGAACTAAATCACTGCATTAAGGCCACAGAAGTGCAGCTCAGGTTGCATCTGTAAAAGCTGAATCTCTGAAATTTTTATTTAGAGTAATCTATCAAATGTTCCTAACCACTTCCAATTTTACTTTCAGGTGAGAATGAGATTTAGGGATTTTTATATTTTTACTAAAAATAGACATGGCTGTAAACCGGAGCACAAACATTCTCATGAATAAATGAAGAAAGAAAACATATTTTACACTTTAAATGTAGTGGTGATTTCTTATCTGCTTTTGTCTTCATGCTAGATGCCTTCTTGACCTGGGACTAGTCTGAATATCCCAGCAGTCTTGTTCTTGAAACACTCTGTATTAGCTCACAGACCTCCAATTTTTAACTGGCTGCAACCAGACATGTGGCCAGCATTCAACGCAAGTATTTTTTCCATTTCAGTGTAACAGAAGGAAACCACTCCTGCATTTCCAAATCAAGCAAGGAAAGACAGGGGTTCTTAACAGCAGCTGTTTCCAAGTTTGGGGACTAGGAGAAACAGCCATCCATAAGGTGAAAGGAAGGACATAAGGCAAGATTACCTTAGTTTCCAGATTTGTTTATAAAGCTACTGCTCAAAACTATACCTTGGTTCTTGTCTCTCTTCTCATATATATGGAACAGAAACTGCATCCTGAAAATAAGCTGGGAGAATTTTTTATTTTATTATTATTTTCAAGACATGAGGGGCAAAGAACTGAAAAAGGAAAAGCAAGTTTCCTTACTTATAATACTTCAGAAGACAATATTCAATATTGTCTTCTAATTTAATGTTTTTTTCTTACCAAAAAATGAGCTCTTGTTTATAATACAGAAACAAAATCTTAATTCAAGTTAGAACATAATATAAATGGAAAGAAAAACTTTAAAATAAGAACTTAAGGGTTTGTTCTGCTGGATAATAGTAAAAATTTGCCAATTTGTCTATTTGTAAAAACTCTTAATGAAGGCACACCTAAAACAGGCCAGATAAAACCATCGTGTTTGATATGGGTTTTGATATGTCTGTGATAGATACACATAATCAAGGGCAGAGTCCTACAAAGCAGCCCTGCTGCTACTTATTGGCAAGAAGCTAGAAGGAAATCTTGAAACTCTCCCTGAAAGCAGAGCATCTGTATCTGTGTATGTATTCTGAGGACTGTTATTAAGTAGTATTAGATAACGAGATGCTATGACTCCCCAGTTCTGAATGGAAGAAGAGAGGAAACAATTGCCTGCTAGCTATAATATTGTATGCTACAGAATGAAAATTATATATTGTATTTTAAAAATAGACCATGAAGTTCACAAGCACTGTCAAAGGAATTCAAAAGTTCAGAAAGGTTTTTAGCATATTTATAAGTAGCAACTGACATTCTTTTAGAAATACAAAGATGGTTGCATATATTAGGTTTTTAATAGGGCAACATATCTTTGTGATCCATGTCATTACATGCTTTGGAATGTCACACCCAATACCTGGCACTTTGATTCTTCAAAGACAAAATATATTTTCATGTCCTCTCTACTGGAATGCTCTCCCAGTAAGCTAAAAAAAAAAACAAACATGAACTATTTCTCAAAACTCTGTAAAAAAAGTTAAAACTCCTAGTAAAGAAAGATAAAAAAATTAGACAAAGAAAAAAGTATCTGCTCCATGTTTTCTCACAGCAAGGAATTTCTGTCATAAAAAGGCACATATAGGGGTCCTGACTTCATGGTTCTGAAGGCTAAGCAAAAAAGAACAACTCTCAGATGCAGGTAATCTGAAATTAAAACTGAAGTGAAAAATAGTTTAAATGACATTAAAAACTACTACTTACTATACTTCTTTATTTTTCAGTAATTGCCTTATGTTTCACCCCATTGAGGTTTAATTTGTGTCAATGTAAGTACCTTTGCAAAAAGGATTCTATTTACCTTCTTCCAAATACATTAATATACAAATACTGTACATTATGCATACAGTTGTTAAACTATGTTAAAAAAAATTAGACATTTTGGTGTTTATCTCATGAAGATTACAGTTATCACTTCATAGAGAAGACAGTTCAATTTAAAGGTTTTCTGCTCACTAACATTGTTCATGCTTAAGTAGTGCAAATTTGAATTACAAATCTTAAAATCGCTGAGAAAATACAAGGCCTTAGGGCCAATTATTAAATAACATGTCTCAATTTTTCTATCAACATACATACACAAAAGACAGAATATGCTGAGAGCAAATAAACACAGATGTCTCTTGAAAAATCAGTTTTATTAGACTTGCAGCACCTATTACGACTGGGTAACTATGCATAACCTCAGGGGGCATAAATTGTCTACAGAAGCCCAATGAATAAGCTGAAAATTTTCAGCAATTATGAATTCATATGGTCTATGTGTCCACTGCAAGGAGCTGCCAATGCTACCTGTTTCTAGAAATTAGGTGCCCCAGTCAGAAAGGCATTCCAAATTTGTTGAGAGGTGCAAATTGTGATTTTTCATATTACTATACTTCAGTGACTAGAGTGAATTTTTGTGCAGGATTTCCCTCTGTATAAGAAAGAGAGCAAGAGAAAAATTGGTGCGTGGGGGCATGAAGGTTTCCATACCCACTTCTCCTCACCACTATATCTTCAGGAATTAATTAATTCCCTGAGGATGTCATTGATGTCTTGAAGCATTTACTTTCTCCACACACCAGAAAGGTCACTTTTGATACAACCTCTTCCTAAATCAAGAAAAGTAAGGCTAGACCTGGTAAACACAGCCATAAACAGACAAATATGCAGTATTTCTGGACATTTAAAACATTCACTTGGTGCTCAAATTAAAATGGGCCAGTTCTTCAGAACAGGAAACGATCTCCTCTTCACCCACTCAGAAGTTTGGATGCCTTCCCAGAAATCTCAAGACTGGCACAGGGCTTAGTACTGTGCCTGCAAGACAGCTGCGTCTGGATACAACCCTTCATGAGAATGCACAAGACAAACCAAGGCAGACAGGTTGAACAGATGTAATGAACTGAGGTGGTGCCAGCAAGTGATCCGTGTTAACCAGATGCTCCAAAGACATTTCGCTCAGTAAGGCAAGTGCAATACGCAAGCCATTTGGAAAGCTACTTGAGTTATGCCAACAGATCTCATGGAAACCCACGATCACTCACACAGCTTGAGACCAAGCAGTTTAAGCTGCCTCCTCTTCTTCTGTGAGGGAACGGCAACAACCCACTGAAGTTCTCCCCCATGATGACCAGCTCTTTTTGCAACAAGAAAAACCGAAGCAGAGAAGAAACTAAAGGAAATTTACAGCAAACTCATCTGACAATTAAAGGGAATAATTCCAACAAAATTATAACAAACATTCTCTAACCCACTGGAGGGGTATGGTGTGTGTCTTAAAAGATTCAAGAAACAAACCCCAAAATGAATCTACTTTTGCAATTTTAAACTAATATTACATACTAATTAGGCACTGACCAAAATAGCTGCTATTATTCTAACCCATTTTCTTTCAGAAGTGAAGACGTACTGCTATGTATGTATGTCCTTAATAAATCTGGATATTAATTGCAATTAGTGTCAAATTTTTACAGTGGAAAGCGACCTCAACACACTATTATATTTCAAACATGAAAACTAACAATTTTTATCAGAAGCAATTTTATACCATTAGACAAATTTCATTCAGAAACAGCAGTGACACCATAGATCCTGCCATAGGTTAAAGGAGTGATATAGCCTTGTTTCTGCAATTTTTATGACTAGTTTTTTACCATGTTCATTGTCTGTTAAATAATCTTACCTATTTCTTGCATCAGTATGAATGGAAACTGCAAGTAACTGTCAAGCATACATGTCTAATTCGTGAAATTAACAGAAGCTTATTATCGTTTAAATCTAAAAATTTCCTCCTAAAAAAGAAAGATGAAGCATCTATTCTGAATGCTATTCAAGAGAAGAGAATTGGTACCAGCAATGAGTTTATTATCTGGAGAGAATAAAGTGAGGGTAAGAACTAGAAATTGATTGACATGAAATACTTTAATACTGAATTTATTATATTTAAACCTAAACACATGTATTTAAAAAAGTAATTAATAAATGCTGGAGTAGTTGTAATTTTTTGGTTTTTTGTTTTTTAATAAGATGGTTAATCTGGTGCTATTAGTACATATCAGAATTGCTAGCTATGGATAATTTCTTGTTTCATTAAAGGTGGTGTGTGGGCAGAAAGGAATTCCCAGAACTGTTTGCAAGATAAGGAGAGGGAAAGGACAGGAACACTGTGGGTGTAAAAAGGCAGGAAAGAAAAGAGAGATGCTTTAGAAAAGCTGGGTGGACAGAACAGGCACTAGACAGTAAAGGACCTGTTCGACAGCTTGTTATCTAGACAGGATTTGGAGAAAGGAAGGCAAAAGAAGGGAACACTACAAGACCATGGAGAAATTTATGGCAAGAATGTGGTCTGAAATTTCACTGACAATGAACCACAGGAGAAATGCAAGATGGAATGTAGCAGTGCTACAAATATGTTAAAATTGCAAGCATTCTTGCCAGCTGCTGCTGTTATCATGAGAAGTAATCTTGTGTTAGGGTTTATTAATAGCAACATGCTTTGGAAGAGACTGCCATTTGTACTTACAGACACTGTACCATGCAGATTGTCTTAGAGCAACAAAATCTTAACTGCTTAAACATAGTAGTGAATCTACCTAAACACAGGATAAGTTGGAAAAAATATGGCACTAAAAATATATATAAAAAAGCCCTTTGTAGCACTTCCTCTGCTGTTCTTTTGGGTTTTCAAAAAGTAAAACACTGTTAGGAGAGTATCCTTAGAAAGAAAGCGGTATGGTATCACCTACAGGCTCCTGGCCTACAAACCAAGGAACAGTTTCCTGTTTCTAGCAACTAACAACACATCATGTTTCTATTCCCATTTCACCTCTACAAGCACGAAGCACTCTGTGCAGGGACAAGTTTGCATACAGTATTTAGGACTTACCATATATATATAATAGCATATTATTATAATATGAATAGGATTTTTTGTAAATAAACCTGCTTTTAAAACCCACGTCCCTATATATAAATGGGAGCATCTAAATCATGAGGAAAAATCCCATATGATACCATCTACGATCAGTATGCTGTGACCTTCATTATACACTAGCTAGATCATAAACTGAAAAAGACAATTTTAGAAACTCCACAGGAAGGTACGCGTATTAAAATATCTGGTCTTAAATTTGCACATATTTACATATTACAGATTTCTAAAATAAATTTTTACCTACCTGCATCTTCTACATACAAGTTGCCTCTTTTTCTACAATTTACAAATAAAATTCTACTACCTTGAATATGTAAAGCAATGTACCACATACAAATTTAGTAAACTATCTGAATCAGGGAGGAGAGCAAGAAGCATGTTTTACTAACTCAAACACAAAACTTTTGCTATCTTTGCCACATTATTATAGTACTGCCCGTAAAACAAAAATATTTCCCTACCTCACAAAGAAGTTTAATACATTAGCATTTACAAAGTCTTATGAGTTCCTCTGATATGACGCATAAACTACGTTGGGTTAAGGAAGTACCACTAAACTCAGATAATTCATAAGGGAATAACATATATAAGAAGAACATATTTAGACTTTTAATATAATTTATATATTTTGACTTATTATTCTTCTCTCTTCACTTTATTAATCAGTTAAGGGTCAGCAGAACTTTGATTGTCTTGCAATCTTTTAGAATATGATGTACAAAACAACTGAAAAATACCACACACAAATCTTACCATGTTTCATCTACTACTTCAAAATGTTACAGTAGTAGCAGTTATTCAAAAGATTATTTGCTGTATTGCCTTTTTGCACAGGATCAACATTTTCATACAACATACATAACCAGCACTTCTCTTTCACAACCATATATATTTCCAGTGTATTAAAAATGCAGTGCAGTTCACAATTATCACCTGATTTTTAAAGGAAAATCACTACCCTACCTCATAGATTGTATATTTTAGTGTTAAAATTATGTCCATTCGAGGAGCAAGTAACTAGAGATGTTTTTCTGAAATGCGATCAAACTGCACATGACCACACAAATAATCTGCAACCATCTTATACTTCATACCAGAAAACCTTGCAATCAAACTGGTCAAAACATATTTTAAGGAGCACAACAAATTAAAAGTACAGGCTTCCTTGACTTAAAAAAAAGGAAAGGGAAAAGTCATGTCAACTCCAGTGCTGTTTTCTTGCCTTTTTAAAAAACTGAGTAACAATATAAAATACCTGAACAGAATTTAAAAGATACTGCTGTTGTCCCTATGCAAAACTCTATTTCCATACAATATTATCATGAAATGAAGATAAATAAGTGTTCCAGAAAAGAGGCCCACTTTCAACAGAGGACAAGTATCAAACGAGAAGCTGTAGGAAGAAAGCAGAATTAGAAGTCCAAAACTAGGTGAAAGGAGGGGAAGAAAGAGCAGACCAGGGCCTCAGACAGAGTTTGGAAGAAAAACTCAAGCCGAGCAGCACATCTAAGAATGAGATGGGATCTCCACTCTGAGGAGTGGGTCCTATTTAAACCAGCAAAGTCATCATTCCCTGACAGTGACAGTTCATCATATAAAGAATGGCAATCAATTTGTTGTGATAAGTGGCATTGATCCAAAGGCAAGATGCTAAGGCTACAGCCCTGCTTATGACTTGTCTGGGTGTCATTCTAGTTCAGTTTGACTTCCACTCAAAATATGGGGACCACCAGAACAAAGATCGCCAGTTAAAATGACTTTGCCCTCTTTGTGTTTCTGTACTACGGATAGTAATGACACAGCAAAGCAATATTTTCCTCACAGAGGAGTCTTTCCCCATACCTGAAAAAGATCTGTTCAGGAAATTAAAATTGCTTCATTTGTTGTAGAAGGAAAAACAAAAAAAAAGTCTTTACTTAGTGATACAAGAGACGGCAAAAAGAAAAAAGGGAGATTCATGGTTAAAGCAATTAGATTTCAAAGTAATACATTAAGTATTTAATCACACATTTCATGAGTTCCCCTCTGGCATGATCAATCAGCAAAGAGGCAGCTGGGTCAGTTTATGGCATCACTGTTGTCTCCCATTCCCTCGTTTCTTCTTCTGGATGCTATAACCTCCACAGTTTCAGACAACAAAACAGACAGACTTTAAGCAGGTGAAGACCTTTCACAAAGTCAATCCAGCATGTTTAAATTGCTCAAAGTGCATGACAATACAGGCTTCTAAAGACATCTAAACAATTGGGCACAAAGGAGTAAAATTGCCCAGGCAGTCTTCCTTCTGACACCTCCTGAAGGGAAGGGGCTGACTGCAGAATCGTCATAACATGCTTTTAGCATCTGCTCTCGGGCATTGGTCTGTAAGAGACATCACTGCAAGAGGAAGGAAAATTCTAAATGCATCAAACCACAAAGAAAAACATTTTAGCTAGAGTTAAATATAAATGAGTTTCCAATTGCTGCTTTTATCTTGCCCAGAAATAGGTAGAAAAATTTAAATAACAATGTTTCTCGAAGTGTCGGTATGGTGACAGAGGATCACTCAATAGTCACAAAAAGCAGTCTTTGGGAGCGCTGACATGTCTGGCAGTAGAGGTTTAAAAAAAA
Organism: Empidonax traillii; assembly: GCF_003031625.1. Lineage (NCBI taxonomy): Eukaryota > Metazoa > Chordata > Aves > Passeriformes > Tyrannidae > Empidonax > Empidonax traillii. The sequence continues at coordinate 772,842 of NW_020955524.1, forward strand.
ATCAACCAAACCCAAAACACTCTCCCCCAAAAAACCCCAAACCAAACAAACCAACAAAAACAAAAGCCCAAGCAAGTTTTCAGACATTGTCCAATTATTTTTGACCTGGTACGGTAGGCTGGACTAGATATGCACAGTTTAACTTTCAATTTTTATTTTTTTCCAGGGGACACAGGGAACAGCTGTTTGAGCAGCAAACTGAGTGCTGCCTCCTACAAATGGCTATCTTAAGCGCAGAGCTTCTGTAACACCCTAGAGGAGAGGAGGGGTAAAGATACTTCTCTCTGTATCTAGTTCTACAGAGCCATAAACACTGGCTACATCTGACTGTATCCACAGTTTAAAAGACGGATTTGGGTATGTCTTGGCAGACCTCTTGTGAGCACAGCCTGGGACACCGCGGGGCACTTCAGCTGAGCCAGGTTGAACCACCTCGCCTTGAGTTAACCAGATAATTGAGGATCTGTCCACCTCTTTTTTCTGCTCCTGTGATTCCTATATTATTCCCTCTCAAGTACAGTACAGAGTCAATTGGTTTGCAAGCAAAATGAAAGAACTGCAGAAAGAAGGAGCAAAAAGGGTGAAGAAGATAATTTTTAGACTTCCTCTGTTCCATATTGAGAAAATAAGTAACGTTGCTTTTCTTCAATGCTACACAGGCTTCGCACAGGAAAAACTTTCATTCTCCTTGAGAGAGAAGATGAAAGGCATGGGGAAAACAGATTCAGAGTGGAGATAATGCATATAAGTAAAAAGAAAAAAAAAGAAAAGAAAAAAAAAAAAGGAAATAGTTTATTATTCAAGACTATTTATCTTCTAAATGGCATGACCCTCTAGGCAGTGTTACAAAAGACAGCCTTGCTCATTTCCGTAACTTTTTAGTATTCCTTTCTTTCCAGTCAAAACCATCTGCCTTTTCAGTAAACTTCCTTCTGCTGAACTTCTCAAGTACTTGTTTCATTCCAAAGATCTTCCAAAATTGAAGCACGAAAATAATAAAATAAAATAATAAAAAGCAAGAAAAAAACCCCAAACAACTAAGTTATCAATTTAACAATTAAAAGTAAAACATGTATAAAGCCAGCTTTATTGTGAATATTTTGAAATCCAGAGCAATGGACACACTCTTTTATGAGAAATAAGCATAGGGACAAGAACAAACTTCCTTTCCTATTAAACATCAACTGATCAGTCCATGATCTGTACTTCTCTGACATTTTTTCTAACACAAAAAACGGAATTTGAAGTAAAGACTAAAGCAGCTTTGAAAGAAAGTTATTTCTGACAGCCACTCAAAGAGGCATCTTACCACTAATGGCCATCATCAAGTTCCCTGCCCCAAAGCCCAGAACAAAAAAATTCTCTTGTGGAAGACACAAGCATGTGGGAGTGCTCTGATTTGTTCAGTGACAGACTCTGAAGATTACCTTAAGTTTTAAATAAGAAAATTAAAACACATACACATATATATATGTGCACACATGCATATTTTCACACATTTTTTTCTTTATGTTCTTCTGACAGTCTCTTCTTACCTAATGGTGAGAAATTCTGAGGGAAAAGAATCCTTTATTTTAGTTTTTGTTTAAGGGGAAAATAGTTTAGTGCTTTTCTATATTACTCAGAACTGATGCAAAGTCAGGTGCAATATAGGGAAGTGTAAAATGAGAGGAATATATCATTTCAGAGAAAGCTAAGTAGTTTTTTTGCCCATTAAGTAACATCTTACTGTCATCGATGAAATAAAGTGCTATACTCAAGCAAGAAATATGATTTGTTTCAGAAAAATTCAGGACTACATTCCCCTGAAAAACTGAATGGAGACACTACTTGGCTGAACTGCTGGTGCAAGCATGGATTTGACTGATAATAAAAAGAGTGTTTTGGTTGTTTTGACACAGAAATTAAGGGATAAAGAAAAAAGCCCAAATAACTGAAGTTGTTCATGCATAAATCACATTAGTATTTTAAACAAACTACTAGAACACCAGTCAATCAGGGAAAGGTTGACTGAAAGTCTCGTTCCAAGTGCTCTACTGTAGTAACAAACGAACCAATTCCATAAGTAATGTATAAGACCAGTGGATGCTCTTATTTGAAAAACACTGGGTGGTATATAAATTAATGGTTAAAATGGTTTATCCTATGTTCACTTAACATAAAAATAAACCCTACAATGAAAGTATTTCATTGATGAACTACAGCTGATGAATTGCCAAAAAACTTGTTTGGATCTATCTTGAGAGTGAAACATACACACATCCAGCAAAAACATTGTCACAAAATGGAACAGCATAACAGAATCTTAGATTAGAGAGATAACAATCTGAGATTACAGGCACTGAAAATGGATACATTTATTATCTTGACTTCTCTAGCTTGGAACACCACAGGATGCACACTGAAACCCCTGCTTTGTAACAGTTCAGCGCTACTTTAAACCACTTGAAGTGAAGGAACCCTGCAAGTGAACAAGTCATTCTCACAAATTCTCCAGCTTATTAGCACTTCTTAAAAGCATGTATTTAATGTGATGAAATTGTTACCCAGCAGCCTTCAAGAGCAACAAGTACTGAATTTTCAGGGAAAAAAAACCTGGAAAACTAAAGAGGGAAGAAATCTATTTTTAAAATATAGCTTTTGAAATAGTTAAGAATTATGAGTTCAGAAGGAAAAATACTTCTACTGTTGGTGGTTTAAGAGCGATCTAAGTGAAAAATCACATAGTTAATTAAGAGACCAATTTTTTTGTCAACTGAAAGTATTCACTGTGGCAAACAAAATATGGCACTTGATTTTGGAACATACGTGACATACGTGACTGTCTTTTAAGTATGTTCAATCATCAGCTGCAGTTACATCGCACCGAAGAGCTAATGATATCTGATACTTGAAGTGTGTACTAGCTGAAAGGTATTCATTGCTTCTTCGTGTTATACTGCAAAATCTACTTCAGTGCCTACAAAAGATATGTTAAAGGCTAAAGAGGACCATGGCTATGCCTACGTTTGATGATACTGCATCAGAGTTTTCTGTAACAACTTTTAGGAACGCATAGGTTTACTGTGTAAGTGCAGAATTTCTAGAGCTATGCACTGAAGTTATTCTCAGTGCTACACAAAGAATGCTAAGTAATACTATTTTTAACTGGATTCAGAGTAGTGGTATTGCAGACAAGTGTTTTAACTACATGAGCAAACTGACAAAATGCATAAGGGCAAACTGTTAAGTCCTGTGACCATTTATAGTGCACTTCTTGATAGAAGCCCAGTATAACTAATGCAGAGGATGCAGAAGCCGTGAACTGTCAGCTCCCATAACGGAAGTATTTTTACTCTCAAGGATCACAGTACACATTTTAAAGATGGTTTGTTAGGTCTAATGTACAATTAAGGAGGGGAAGAAATGAGTTCAAACAAGGAGAAGGTCAATAATCTTTAAGTCAAGTCAGGGTTTGAATGGCCCAAATGTACACTTGTCAGGAAAAGGTCGGCATCAATATAGTACTAAGTCAATAACCTGGAAGCAAATGGTAGCTTGTGTTGTAAAGCACATCCAGCTTAGCTCTGAACATACAGTGCTAAATAATTCAATGCATTTCTTATTAAATGAAAAGTAGAATTTTTAAAACCTAAATGTTGCATAGTAGTTAAATCTTTGTGTCAAAATTCCTATTTTGCAGAAAAATACTTTCTTTGGTCCTTGGTATGTTTAATAAAAGAATAAACCTGGAAAACAAAAGTATCGATTCTCTCATTTGTTGATATGAAAAATTGGGCTGGGTTTTGGTATGGGTTTTTAGAACATGCAGAAAGGAAAATGGAGAACATGTATGCAACCTACGCGCGTTAGCACAGAGGGAACCCAATATGGTAATCGTCATGACTTACGTGTGGGCTTTGAGTGTTGGAAGGCATGAGATTAAAGGTGGAGCTCTAACCTCTTCCACTACCAGCAGCCGTCATACTGAGAATTGTTAGTTTCAGAACACAGGACAAATAGATTGATTACACACTTTAGCTGATAAAACATACATTTAGAGCGTTTCTAAATTTCCTCATTAGTCCTAATGTTAAAAGAAAGGTAAATGCTGAACAGCTTCTCAAATCCTCCTAGAGCTAAAACATTAAACTGACTACTTGAATGTGGTGTAAGACAGGACAAACAAGATCATTCTGGTCGTTTTGGAATAGCACAAAATCTGCAGAGAACTGCTTTAGATTTTGGGAGGGTTTTTTTGTATTTGTGATAAGTTAATGTGTGATCACACTTCTCATTACAAAAAATACACACATAAGACATCAGCATTAAAGTTCCAACAGTATAACATATTAATATAGCCACTAAAAAGACTTGTGAAATATATCTACTAAACTTATCTTCCACACTGTATACTATGCTTTATCCAAGACAAAGGAACTAAAACTATCCAAACATATTCCAAATGTTTATCTTCAAGGAAACAGTTCTCAAACCATATAAAAAAAAAATTAAAGCGCATCTACTAAAATACAGAAGATTACTTTATCACTTTCAACATTAGGAAATGTTCCTATTCCATGTTCAGCAAACGCATGTGTATAATATCTAATTTCAGAAAAAAATACTTGTCTGAAATGCACATGATCCAATATTAAGCAGACGTGTATATATATATATATATGTTCTAATTTTTGCATTGCTGCAGATTGACATTATGTTGCTAGATCTCAATGCATGCATACCTTTTACATATAAGAAGTGTTCCAAGACATTCCAAACAACACAGTAGAAAGAAATCAAACTTTCCAGGGAGATCTTGTCAAATTTAGATTCTGTCTGTGATTTAACTAAGATTGCTAAAAAGTAGTATGTTGACATTGAAGGAAAGCCAGCATATTTACAAAAGGTGAGCTAGATTTTAAAACGTGCATCAATAAACTGAAATAGTATTTATTCAGCACCAATACAAAACTCGTATGTTTATTAAGAGTCACTTTATTAATATAGTTCCTGAAGCTGTAGCATAAGACCCGTGATAGTTTGTCAGGCTAGGATTGTCTATATATAAACTATATCGCAACCACCACATAGTAACATGCTATTTTTATTTTCTGTAACAGCAAAAAATGTTATCTTCATTACTGAGTTACAAAAGTATTAAAATTGTATTTCAAGAATTCTTACTAAAAATGTTTAAATATTAATTAGTTTACCATTTCTAAATTCTCTGATTTAGTATCCAGTAAGTCACATAAGCCAATACAATTCAGAACTGAGTTCAGTGAATTATACTCCAAGCTTCACCACCTAAAAGAGTGAATAACAGCCAAATACACATTTATGAATGCACCTATTTTGTACAGCATTTGTTTTCTTCCCCTGCATGGTTTACAGCTATGAAAGAATCCCTCACATGTTCCTTTAAATGAGTAATAGCTAAGGCAACATGTATGGATTTTAATTAAATTAAAGCAGAAGAATTAATGAAATAAATTACCACAGGGCTCCTCTGTGGCACCTTGAGTGAATAGATAGTAACAGACATAAGGACTTCCTCACGGAATGAATGCACCATGACAAAGCACTGAGCTACAAGCCAAGTGATCAAAATTCAGGTTTTAAAGACTTTTACACTTACCCGCCTACGGCAGAACGGCAAACCCTGGGCAATGATGCTGATGCTAAATATCTTCATCACGGTTTGGTGCGGTAGAGGTTCTTTGGCACTTTTAAGATCAACAGGAACCAAGCCATGGTTGATGGCAGTTTTCCCAGGTTTGGACATTTTATCGTTCTTACTTTGTCAAGTCTACTAACACTGCAAGAACATTGGTAGAAACTTCGCTCTAAAGTTGCATGATTTTTTTTTCTTTTTTTTTTAAAGTTTCAGACTGGTGAATCAGCTCCCCACAGCTTGCTGCCTTTGTCTCTCAACCTTCTCCTGCCAAGTGTCCTGACCTGTCTGCTGCTCAGTGAAGTGCAAGCTATCCTAGTATAGACAGGAATTAAACTACCAAGGGGCAGGCAGACTGCTCCTGTCAGTCAAACAGCTGGTGGACCTCCCCTGCAATGTCAGAAGAGCCCTTCTCCAAAAAGGGATCTGCAGATTGAAAACGAAGAAAATCATGACTGCCTGGAGTTTTAATAGCCAGAGCCTCTTACACCTGCACTTTAAAGGAAGAATTTCCTTTTTTTTTTTTCTTTTTTTTTTTTTTTTTTTTTTTGCAAGTTGGCATTGCCCTTTCAGAAGGGGAATCCAAGGAGATTGCAACTTTCAGAGAGTGACAGCATTGCTGCACGATCAACTCCACCACTCCACAAGCAGGTTTGTTCTAGACTGTCACTAAAATCAAATGAAAACCTGACTTGGACTTTTCTATTTCTCAGCCATAGCCTCCACAAACATAATATACTGCTAAGTCCAAAAGTTATAAAAGGAAAGCAAAATGGATCAAAAAAAAACAAAAGGAAACAAAATGACAGTCCCCTAAAATGGTTGCATTGGTACAAAACTTAATTTAATAAAAGTAGAAGCTATTGTTGTACTCCAGCCTGCCCTTCCTCCTCTTTCCCTGCCGCTGTGGGGGGAGCAGCAGCCAGGCTGCTTTGGCTCTAAGGATGCAATGCTACAATAATCTTCCCTCTTCTGGCCATCATGAGTTTGGGTACCAGTTTCCTCAGGCCTATCCATCACAACTGATGTAAAGGAGAAGGGCTCTTCCTCCAAAGGAACAGCATACCTTGAAGGATGTGGGGAGAGGTCTGCCTGGCCTTAGCAACAAACCTGACTGAGGACCATTTTTCAGGAAAAAGGTTTGTAGTCCACCAAACAAAGCTGAACAGCAATGTCTAGTACTCAGATTTTCCACAATTAGTTTGCTTCCATTTTAAATAATTTCTTGATCAAATTAGCTTTCCTACAATGCCTCTAGATTCCCACAGTCCCTTTCTGATGCCTATACTTCGACATGTTTCTTAAAAATATATTCATATTTTGAAAACCTTTTTTGAGCAAAACTAAGTAGAAAGAGACAAAAACCTGTGAAAATGTCTTATGAAATTGCTGATAAGAGATGCAGAAAACCATCAAAGCCCTTGTATGAACTAAGTTAGTTCTGTCCAAAACACAGAGAATAAATGACCATTAAGAAATCTTACAAGTCCCTTTATGCACAAACCAGCAAAGATAATTAACTGTATAATTATGTGAGGGCAAAAGAGGGAGTGCAGTAATGCTTTAATGCTCAGAGCACAACAATGTAACTTGACAAAAGACAGCATTAAAATATGACTGTATTAGCATTTCCACTTAGCCCTTTGTTTCCCCTTCAAAAAGCCAAAGCTGTAAGCATGTCTCACTTGCATATACAGGGCTCCCCTGACCAAACATTTGCATGTGGAAAGGGTTTTGGTTTTTTTTTAAAATAAAATAAAAGAAGAAAAAAAAACCCTAGAGTTTCATTGAGAGTATATACACATTACAGTAAGCCTTCACTTATAAGAAAATATTTCTCAGACAAACAAGACAATCCTTATTCAATCCTTATTTCTTTACAGATGTTGCATAGTTGCATACACAAAAGCTGTGACAATGCTGGGTAGCACAGAATTTTCCTGCACAGATGGCTGCTTTTTTTTATTTTCTACCATACAATTCAGATGTTATTCTAAAGTACATTTAGACGTACATTTCCGACTAAAAGACTCTTTACATCTCCTACTTGATGCTTCATCCTACAACCTCCAAGAAACAGTTTACCATTACACTGTACTCAATAGCAATAGCATTAGTTTATAGCTCCATTCTGAATTGCTTCATATTTTATACAACAAGTACTAGGCTTTCACTTGACTGGAAAGCTTCAGAATAAGTGTCTTGGAATCTCAGTTTCATTCAAATAAGAAAATTTCACTGAAGTACTCCAAAGAGGGTAAAGAGGAGCCTTTTGTTTCTACTTTGAATAACTAAAGTGAAGAACGGAGCCAAAAGCTCAAAAGAGATCAACTCACATACCCTATTGACGTATCATTCAAAAAGAAGCAACATATCAGTTTTCCATTTTGATTAACTGGTTGCCATCTCAATAGTTCTGACAAAGCATGAAGTTGACCTAAATCTATTTATATAAATACAATTTGAAATTTTTATAGTATGTAATACAAGATCAGATACCGTATTCTGCACAAAGCAAGTCTTACTTTCCAGTTTAATAAATATTTGGTATTTCGTTTGATTGCATACAGAATTGTCTGCATGCGTGTGTGCACTAAGAGAAACTGCTGAAATAAACTCAGTTTTAAAGGAGTATTTTACTGCACAATTGCTGAAAGAATTTGACCGCGTAGCAGATCACCAGCTGTTATTAGTTGGTATCAGAGCCTAGCATCTTATTACGTTACAGGCTTAGTTCTCCCTTTTTTTTTTTTTTTTTTTTTTTTTTTTAATTATTAGCTCAGAACAAAAGTGCAAAACAGGAATATAACTTGGCCCATTTATAAATTTACATAAAATTGGGGAGCAAACAAGACCGAGGTGTCGCACTCTCCAAGCACTGCTCACCACGCAAGTCTCCAGTCACAGGTTATTCTTGCACCTCTGAAAAGACAAAACTTGGGATCGCCAGCCCTTCTTGTGTGGTTTGAGATGAAGACCCAGTAGTACATTGTTTTTTCCTCAGGAACTTCCAAAATATTCTAGAGTAATTCCACAGGGACACACTTCTATCTGAAAAAGTATCATGTTCGCATTCAGAGTAGCCTCCTTTTTATGTGGATAAAGCCATGACAGAGTATGGCATTTTTTTTCTGTCCCATATGACATTACAAAGCTAGATTTCATACTTGACCATAGCAATAAGAAAAAGCTCCATTTTTATATATGTCTATTTTCCCCTGCCTTTTTTTATCATCATCTCCTGGAAAAAAGACTTGCACTAGCAGATGAGATTTTGCTGGACCAATTTTATTTCCATGTATCATCACTTTCTTTTCAGTCTTGTATTTCCTACATGTTACTGACTGTAGGTATCATTGTCTTACAGCAATGTTAAAGGCCCCAAGCTATGCTGAACAGCTGTAAACATTTAATAAGTGAAAGTCCTTAGCCTGAAAATACAACACAGTCTAATTTAAGCAGTAAGTGGTTGTAACAAGAAGACAAAATGGTGAGGGTTGACTATCTCAGAAGTGTCAGGAATACATTGAATGTAGTAGATATCACTTATTTTTGTATTTATTACACATATAATTCTAATATAAGCTCTAAATTAAAGTTTAAAGAGCCACTGTTCTTTTAATCTTTAAAAGTGTATTTTTACATCGTACACGGTGAGAACATGTATAAACTTGACAAATGTGAAATTATGAAAAATTGAGATTTAATGCTTTGTAATATATTTTTCTAACATCCTGTTTCCAAATAAAGCGAGGCCGATTTCCAATGGTGCTCCTTTTAAGGGCCCTCCTGTCCTTGTAATTGGAAGATAATGTTTGAAATCAGATCACATAAAAAGAGTTTGAAAATACTAGCTTGAGATTGTCATGGATTTTCAACTGTAAACAAAAGAAACTGTTTCTTTTTGGCCAGTTCAGTGAAGTGGTGGTCTTTGTAAAATGAAAGTAAGTAAGTAAGCAGTAGTAATGTTTATACCTTCCAGTCAGGTCACAGTTTTAAGACACGGATCTAAGAAATTACCCCAACACTGAAAACCAGCTTACACACACTGTATAGATTTTCTCCCAGAGCTGACAACTGCTTTACATATTAACATTACTGGAAAAAAAATTTTTTAAATCATGACATTTTAATATGGAGATGGAACACTACAAGACCTACAGAGATCTAAATGAAGTATTTGTAAATATAGAAAAATTAAAACGCAGACAGTAGTACCCCAGAGAGGTTCTCCACAGTTCTTAACATCGGTGAACAGCTGCCCTCAAATGGATAAAGCAGAGCACTGCAACATTTCAAAAGTGATCACCTCAAATCAATCTGAGTAACATAATAATCCCTTGAATATAGTTCATAATATTCAGCCTAAACAACATCTGTAGTAAGCTACGCGTAGGTATTGCACACAGAACGCACAATAATTTACATTATACACAAGTTTATTATTCCCTTGATATTCATGCTGGTCGCTGTTGGTCTAGAAAGACCGAGGACCACTTTGTCAGCATACTACACTAGTAACTACTCACCTAGCAACTGTGGTTCCAAGTTTATTTATGTGAGTGATTTTTAATACCAATATACAAGTAGTTTTCAAATGACACATTGCACATTAGCCTGTTTTGTACAGGCAAACAAACAAGTTGTATAGATAAAAGGTACTGCCGTACAAAAATATCTGCAACTGTATTAGTGGTGCTGGACAGAAAAAGAAACTATTGCTCTAAACAGACTTTGTTCTATCCAAATTTACTGAACAAAAAAATCTGCACATATAAGAAACAATAATAACCCAGACTCCTGAAGAGGGTATGGAGGGAATCAATGGGGATGATAATTTAGATCTTATGAGATCAAAATTTCCTAAATTTTGACACCTGAATAGTATGCAAAAGGGCCAAATCTACTAGTTTAAACATGCAAACTGATGGCTTTCTCTGTAGTTCATGAAAAAATCCCCAGGAGTAGACCTGTTGTAACACAAGCAATGGAAGAACGAAGCCTGGTTGCAGGTTAGATTAGTTCAAATTGTGCTTGAATTACACTACATCTTCTCCAAGGCCTTGGGGTCCCAAAATGTCAGGGGACCTACGTGGAAGGCTCACTCTCAACAGTCCAGCCACAGCAAAGCTTTATTTCAGCCTTCTGCCTTCCTACGAGTATTGACTAATAAATGACTTCTATGGTTTAAAGGAAGGAACAAATGTCGACTGAACTGTTTAAACTATCATAGAATTACCCAATTCCACAAGAATTCAATTATGTCTTACCAGGTAACATTCACTTCATAGAGTTCCTTCTCTGCAAATGCACTAATAAGTCTCTCCCTTTCCTACCTACCCTCTAGTTATCTTGAAAACTTGTGTAATCTCTCTCTTTGCCAAACTGGGTGAAAATTAGTCAAGAAATGCACAAGGTCTGGAAAGGATGACAGACAATGACAGGTAAATGTCTCAACTGCACAAGCTTTATTTTCTTTGGCAACAAAGCTTAAGAACACAGTGAAGAAGAACCTAGATTTTCTTAACTCAGATTCACTCAAATGATAATTCGTGGTTATAATTCTGGCCATATCCAGGTATGGCCATTAAAAACTGCAGTGATAAAAAACATTTCTATCTAATACAACAGAGATAACTTACAATTTTTGCCATGAAAGAGCAAGGAGGAACTATGGCTTTTGTAATTGCTGGTGGAAGATGGTACAACTTGTATGACGCTCCTGTATTGAAAAGAAACTATAAAAGTCCAAAAAATTATGGATAAGGATGATGCTAAAGCTTCTGTCTGGCAAAACACTTCAAAGGTAGCATTCCCAGAAGTCCACTAGTACAGACCAGGCAAGATGTGAAACATCAAGTTTAGCAGCAAAGGGGAAATCATCAGATAAACATATCTAATAGACATTTTTCATGCCTATGTGTGTGCTCATATCTGTTTAAGCATTCTAGCATTTAAGTGTGAGTGCACAGAGAAATAAAATGAGACTCAAAGTTGACATACTGCATTTTAATACTTGTGTATAGCACTTAACTACACCAGCCTTGCCCGCTGGGGAGTCCAGCAATAGGTCAGAGTAACCAAAAGCAAAGGTTCACTACTTTCAGTTTCTAATTGCAACCACCAATGGAACTGAGTTTGAATGTCAGCCAGTAAAAAAATAACAGATCTCCACTGGATCTGTTAAATCCCACAGATGATCTTTGCAGCTAAAAGGAAACAAAAAGTTTCACTGGAGACTCTAATAGCAAAAAGGAGAACACTAGCCTTTCCCTCCTCCTTTCTCTGGCCATTTTTTCCAAACTCTTCCTTAAACTGGCTGTAAAATTTGTCAAATTTTTGAGCACTGAAATAACTCCAGTAAGTAGGATACCTGAATACCCTCAGTTTTTATAGTTGCGAAGTCATTTTTCCACTACTTTAAACAGCTCACAAAGCAGCCAGATGCACGATGAAACAGTGTTTAGAAGTGGAGAGTAGACAAGACCTCCACCTTTGGGCAACAATGAGATATTAGATCAGTTCCCTTTGTCCAATACTGGTCCCAAAGAGACACCAATGATTAAAGCTTTGTAAGCATCTCACCAAGTACAGAATTTCTTCTCAAAAGAAAAGGAAGGGAACATGCAGGTACATGCTGCTCTGCCCTCAGTCACAACGGTAACTAGTGCAATAGAGCATTTGACTAATTACAAGGGACCATTTGCACAAGTTAACTTTTTGTAAGGTCACATGGAGGGCTTGTGAAAACAACATGGACTGTCTGGTAAACTGCATACTGACAAGATTATATAATATCAATACTAATGATGTAATCATATAATTAAAAAAATACTTAACCATGAGCATCTAAAAAAATAATTCCTACCCTATCTAGACATTCCTGTAAGTGTACATAATCACTTCAAACCAGAGGTCTCTATTATTTGGCTTTACTCCACAGCTCCCCTAACTTTATTACTTTATTTACTGTACTATGGGGCCTTGCTGTCATTGTCACTGTTTTAAAAACTATTTTAAAGCATGTATCTTCATTTCTTAATTAAACATTTCAGAAAATATCCTAGGTATGTAACAGAAATCCAGCTGCATCTTCTTGCATTTTATAAATATTCCAGAAATGTCTGTCTCACTGGCTACAATACAACCTGTTGGATAAGCAAGTTTAACCCTTCGGTCTAGTCAGAGTTGCAACAGCTGTTAAAAAGAACTGCTACAGCTGCTCTGCAGGAATTTATTTGCTGACCACTTATTTATGCTGTTGCCGCACCTTTAAATAAAGCTGAGACAAGAATTAAGAACTACAGCAACAGGTAGAGAAGTCGTGCAATATTTAATGCTGGATTAAAATGCAAGTTAAATTCCCAGCTGAGGATAAGCTGAGGGAAAGGAACGATGGTGGGTTTTTTAGTTGGGAGATTGCTTTTATGAAAAGGGAAGATATGAAACAAAAAAATTATTTTTTCATATTGTAAAATTCAGCTTATCACTGTATCACCCTTCCACGTAAAATGCAAGGTTTTAAATGAGAAATTCTCTATTTACATACCTACACATAAAAAAATAAACAAGGCAATACCAAAATATTTAAAACATTATTACCAGTGTCTGAATAATGTATAAAAAGCGCTGCCAAAAATGGTGTTTGGACTTAGACTTCTCTTTCTTTCTATATATTAAATGGGAACAGGAAAAATCCCCCAATTATCAGAAAGGCACTACAATATTTCTGCAACTTAACACACCTAAGTTTTTTTTTTCCTCTGTAGTGAAATTTTGTCCACATACCATTTATTCAGCATTAAGAAAAAAAAAACAACCAACAACTCTGACAACACAGTAACACTCTCCAGATTAGCTCTATTGCCTACTGCCATAATAAAAGGTTGAACAATGTAAATTATTACAATTTGTATGTTCAAAACAATATGGATATTCAATTTGAAACAATATGGATATATTTTGATGCAAGACTATTTTTCTTACTAGCACTGCAAAATACACATAAATACATAAATCTAACAAATGCAACAACTGATTGTTACAATGGCATTCATCTGATAGCACCAAATTAAGCTATATAATCCTTTTCAGCTGGTAACAGCATACTGCAAAGGGGTGTGAGGCTATTTATAAAGCCCAAGATATGTAAAGTAAAGAATGCCTAGACCACAGAAAAAAAGCAGGTAGTACATGGAAGAGCTGGCACTCTTGATTGGTATGGCTGCCACCTTGATCTTTTACTTATCTGTCCCTTTTTCCATCTTTTTTTTAAATTATTATTATTTAGAGGAAGGGGCAGCCTTGCCCCTTGTATTTTTATTTCACAAACACAGGCTTTCTTTGATTTGTTCAAATTTCACTTATGATTTAAAATGCTTGCAAGTATTTAATAGAATTTACATTTTGTATATGGTCAACCAAATCCAGCTTTGAATTTACTGGCAGTCTGATACTCTGACTTCAAACCCTGCCAACAAAGAAAGGCAGTGCAGAAGCACCAAATTCTGACTGGAACAGTGTGGAAAGAGTCAGAGTCTGCCAACAGCCTGTCCTCCAAAACAGATACATACACATACCTGTAAATAGTGTGTTGCATACTTGCTCTAGGGCATGGAATACTAGTGGTTTACATTGAAGCTAAACATTGTGTGGAAGGGTGAGTGCCTCTGGGTACCAATTGAAGGTGTCCTTGCTTTGGATGAAGTCCAGCTTAAAGTCGAGGGACAACACTATTACACTTGGCAAGAACAAATGATCTATACTGAACGATTTTATGTCTGATTTCTTCCATTTGGCCAATTCACTTCCAGTTTCTTAACTTAATTTTTAAATATTCATTTTAATTCATGGCTAGGCTTCGCCAACGAAGATTTGAGAAGGGCTCTACCCACCCTTGCTACAAGCATGTCATTTTAATTAAGTCAAATGTTTTTTGCTTGTTTTAGAAAATCTGACCAAGGCATCAGAGTTGAAGAAATTCTAACATTGGCAAAAAAAAGTGTTTATGAATTGTTATATTTTAATTTTTTTTAGTTCCCAATATATTTCAGTCAATAGCGATCACAGTAGCTGCCATCCCTAAGGGACACTCCGTAATTTGAGAAGAACAAAAGGTCTCCTCCTCTAAATATCGACTGGATACGAATGTGATTTGCACTTACAGGAAATGTTGTTTAAGTAGTAATGGCTTTTGATGATGAATAAGGTGGAATTTATCCCTGCTGGCAATCTGTGGTGGCAGTAAGTACACTTTCCACTTCACCAGAGGTGCCAGGGATTGAACAAATGTATTAAGATATTATAACCATTAACTGAATAATATGTCATGATACAGCTGAAGACCACAGCCACTGTCTTCCAAGACTGAATTACACTGAATATTACTAAAATTCTGAATGTTACTACATTTTAATGAATATTACTAAAATTCACAATTCGTTCCTTTCATACTATGAAATGTATGGTCAGGTAATAAAGTCAGTAGAAAACATGAGCTTTTAGTAAGAAAAAAGTCAAACGAAGTAAGGTTTTATGAAGAAATAGTTAGTTTGGACCACCTTGACTTGGGATAGAAATCTCTGCACTTCCTTAGTATTTGTGTCCTTGTCAGATCCTCTCCCTCTTCCCAATTCTTGTTGTTACAAACTAAGGAAACAAAATTTAAAATTAGGAAGAGTAGGAGAAAGGAGAAATAATGCATAAGAGATGCCCAACAGCAATGCTTTTCTCTTGTATTGCAGTAATTATTACCAAGATACCTATCTACGCACAAGAACTCGTGACTTTAACCTTTAAAATCTCAATACCAATTAACTATTTGTAACATTACATCAGAAGTTGTACCATACAGAATCAATGCACACAAAGTTTTTTTAACATAAAGCCCATTTTACAGTAATCTGGTGAATTCCTGAACTTCTTGGGCCAGGAGAGAATGGGGAGAGCGCTCACAAATTTTGCATGAAGTTAGAGTTTAGACAGCATCTTTATTAACCACCTTATTGAAAAGAAAGGAGAAGATGCTTGTGACAAAACAAACTGTTCATAGAAACACTGGTTCTAGGTTTCACAGGGAATTTTCTAATAGAAACTTTACCAATAAACAAAATTGTAAAACATTCACATGCAACCTAAACAAACTACAATGGCTGATCAATGAGTCTACACAAAATGCATTATTATATCATTACTACACAAGCTTCACACACAGATCAGACGCCATATACTTGCAAAGAAGAACAGTTCATGTGCCTAAAATCATCCTTTGTCAATGGACTTTAGATGCTGTCTGGTCAAATACTTATTTTAAGCATTCTGCCTGTTCAGAAGTGAATAAACTAGCATAAAAATTCACATTGTCTAGTTTTCTCCTTATACTCAAGAATTTGTAAAGGTATGTAAATGACTTCACTGTGGACAGTTTGCTGAACAGCAACATGCTCTGCAGACAGTGAAAAGTCTCCTACAGAAATAAAGGACATACTGCTATTTTGCAGATTACAGTGAGTAAAAAATGCATCAGGAAAAAATGTTAGTCCCGTAGCAGCTGTTAAACACAGTTCTGATCCTCAGGTCACCTACTGTTCCTCTAGCCCCCTAAGCTAATTTCAGATCTCATAATTTTATAAGTATAAGCATCAGAAAAAGCAAGAAATTTCCGCATCATAACTCATATTTCTTGAACGTATACTTCAAATTCACAGCCAAAAGAATATTTAACAACAACCATTTGGGAAAGGAGGTGTCAACAAAACCAAAAATTAACTCACCAGCAAAAGTTTTCCTTTCTCCACACTTTTGATTCACCACTTGCATTAAGTTTTATAACTACTTATACCAACTTCAGTTAAGCTCCAAAAAGAGAAGCAGCTTAAAACATACACTCAGAACAAGAGTGTCCACTGATAAATGCTCAAGAAAAAGCAGCTGTATCACTACAGACTGGAGATATTCAGGCTAATGATCACATCAGGCAACAGCATGTGCCACATAGTCAAGAACGACACAAGGAACAAATTAATATATTCAAGTGGGGCAGAGCTCCCAAATGTATCTGTTAGACAAACCATATTTCCAACAGAGTAAGCATACTGAAGGGATTCTGAAGCACGTTTTCATGATTTCTACTTCATAATGTTTTTGTTATATAATTGGTGAGTTGAAATAGCGTTACTGTCAGGTTTTTTATTTCTTTTTCTTTAAAAAAAAAAAAAATGCACACATTTTCGTTTTGAGAACAAGGATGCAGAGTAAAAACCACATAGGTGCCTAACCAACACTAATTTCAAAGCCTACGAAAAGGTGTGCAACAACAAGACATGCTTCAGGCATCAATTTAATTTATTCTACATAAAGTAAACCAATACAGCAGTTTGAGTAACATAGGCAAGAACCTTTCCAATATTTACCTTTAGGGAGCAATGCACAAGCCAAGCAACCAAAGCACAATTCAAATATTTTACTGTTTCTGGCCCCCCTTGCCCAAGGTGGCTGGCATCTTTTCTGCTTTAGGGTGCTGCCATAAATATACCAGTGAACAACCAACCAATACAGCTACTAAAGAATTACACATATGTTCAGCAGAAACTACTGGACGTGTCTGGTAAGAACCATGGAAATGGAAGGTGTACGCTGAGACAGAGGCTTCACTGCAAAGAAGGTGCAATTGTACATTGACAAATACCTCTGCAGAGAAAACTGGCACATTACAAAGCTCTGGAGGTTTATTTTCCAGTGTGGCTAGTTGACATAAATCCCTTGACTGCAGTTTCAAGACTGACCTCAGTTATTGGCATAGAAGTAGAAAATCGCTTACATCTTAGTCAGCTAGGACTTCAGTCTAGTAAGCAATCACTGTAACAAGAGACTAAATCAGCATTACTTCTTTTCACATTAAAAATAAATGCATCTTTCTGCAGTGAAGGGAAAATAGAAAATCAATTAAAATCTACTCATTAAATAGAATTTTGTAGTCCAAACTATGACACAAACTGTCAGAATCAGTTTTCTGTTAAAGTACTTGTCTTCCTTCACAGACACTAAGATTCTTGATTTTACTCTTTATAAACACTTCCTTACTTCACAAATTATATCACTGTCTTTCTTACTTACTTCACAAATTATATATTATAACTATCCTTTAATTGTTGTAATATTTGTAAAAATCATACTGAAAAGTGGTAAGACAACTTTCATAAAGGAAAAAAACAACAACCCAGAATTTGTTATAAAATAAATTCCTGTAATTTGACTGCAACATTTTAACATAACAGTCAAATTTAATTACTAAATACTTCAAGAACTTTGCATGAAAAAGCTGAACTAGATAGCCAAGTTCTTAGATATGCAACAAACTCTATGAAGTATAACTACATTACTCATAAAGTAGAGCCCACGTATCTATTAGCAAGCTTCAAGATCCACTTACAAAGTAGGGAAAATTTGCAGAGCAGCAATAATTTAACACCAGTTTTACCAGCAAGTGACGGTGCAGGAACAATTCTACTTAGAAAAGACAAAAGTACAGCTAAACGTCTGCAAGCCTTGGGCAGCAAACGAAACCATAACTTAACATAGCCAAGTAAAAACACAGGAAGTAAGTTGTACTTTTCAAGCAAAGCATTGATATTTGTAGTAAAGCATGATGCAGATTAGTACTGATAGGGAAGAACCTTGCTATCTCCAGAGAAATGGAAAATCTGCATTCCTTCCATGGATGCTTTAATATTTATCAAACTACATCTTAATGACAGTTACATAACCTTTCCAAATGATCCTGCATGCTTGGAATCATTAGCACTAAACTGTAGAGTATATAAATGAGAAATAAATCAAAGGTTAAAACTGTTGATTTATATTCATCTCCGAGTATGAATATTTCTAATGTTATTACTGTCCATTACAAAAATAAGGCTCTGTATCAGAAAAGTAAAAAAGAAAATATATTTTAAAACAGCAAAACTTGCTTGAAAATAACTGTCATGGTAATGCAAAAGTAATTATGACTGGCAGTTCTAAATCACAGAATGAATCATAGATTGGTTGGAAGGTACCTCTGGAGATCATCTAGTCCAATTCTTTGCTAAAGAAGATTCACCTGGAGCAGGTTGCACAGGATCATGTGCAGGTGGGTTTTGAATATCTCCAGATAAGGAGACTCCATAACCTCTCCGGGCAGCCTGTTCCCGTGCTCTGTCACCCTCAAAGGAAAGAAGTTTTTCCTCATATTCAGATGAAACTTCCTGTGTTTCAGTTCGTGCCCATTGCCCCTTTTCCGGTTACTGGGAACACTGAAAGGAGCCTGGCCATAATCTATGGACACTTGCCCTTAAAATACTTGTATGCATAGACAAGATTCCCTCTTCTACAATTATCTCTTCTCAGGGCTGAAAAGGCCCAGCTCCCTCAGCCTTTCCTCCCAAGAGAGATGCCCCAGTCCCTTCATCATCTCTGTAGCCCTCCACTGGACCCACTCCAGGAGCTCCATGTCTCTCCTGTAGCAAGAAGCCCAGCACTGGACACAGCACTGCAGATGAGGCTTCACTCGGGCTGAGTAGAGGGACAGGATCACCTCCTGCAACCTGCTGACAATGCTCTTCCTAATGCACCCCAGAATACCACTGGCCTCTTGGTCAACTTGCTGGCTCATGGATAGCTTGGAGTCTACCAGGACCCCAGATCCTTCTCCACAAAGCTTCTTTCCAGCAGCCTGTACTGGTGCAGGGGGTTCCTTCTTCCCCAGGTGCAGGACTCCGCATTTGCCATTGCTGAACTTCGTTAGATTCCTCTCTGCCCAACCCTCCAGGCCTGTCCAGGTCCTTCTGAATGGAAGCACAGCCTGCTGCTGTATTAGCCACACCTCCCAGTTCGGTATCATCAGCAAACTTCCTGAGGGTGCACTCTCTCCCTTCATCCAATCACCGATGAATAAGCTGAACAAGACTAAATGAATGTAAAGACCATTTACTGTTTATCCTACGTCATTTACTTATCTTAAATCATTGTACTTCAGTGCTGTAGGTCAGAATAACCAACGGAGGGGAAAATCTGCCAGTTGTTAAGCTTTAAAAGAAAGAGATGTGAAAGAAGTTTCAATTAAAAAGAAGAATACCAGGAAGAAGTAAGACCCAAAAAAAAAGATTAAATTGCCAATGTTTTTGGGGTGGATTTTGCCTTTTTTTTTTTTTTTTTTTTTTTAAACAATCAGAGCAATGAAGAATCTACATACCTTACACGTGATCCCCACAAAAAATACAGATGAAAGTTTTGTAGTATGAAGTTTTTCTCTTTCTCCTGAGAAAGTATTCAGAGCAGAGAACTATACATTGCGTTCTCATCACAAAAGCCCAGTTTAATACTTATTCTTTAAAAAAAAAAATATTCCTGCATCATTTTCTATATGGAAACAGATTCTTGACAAATAAACAGTCCTCAGACCTCTTGTTCCAGTTATATTTATTTCCTACACTTAAGAAACATGCTTCAGGCTTTTAGCTGCAGGACCAAAGAACACCTTTGCAAAGGAACACCGCACAAGTCTGCATGTGGCTGCAACAAAGCAATAACAGCCCCCTCTGCTGCTCAGAAAAGAAAAATATTAACACACACACACCGCCCTCACCTACACACAGCATTGCAACCTTCTCTCGACTGCATGTACTGCCTGCACACAAAACAAAAATCTGTTTCCAAGGATCAGTAGTTCTGCAATCATCCTTAATTTCCCCCTATCCCTACAAAGCTTCTAGTCTATTAATAATGCTGACAATAACTGCAAACTTTTATGTGGGAGTCCTTTTTCACTTCACATATGCACAAACTGCCGAGTGCAATCTTAGGTTTCCTCGGTTTAAAAAATTAATGCTATCCTTCCACACGAATCCCCAAACCACTGAAAAATAAATCCTTTATATTCCTGTGGCTCTACACAGTACCTTAGACTAAGCACCTTGCAGCAAAAAATTCTGTTCCAGTCTGTACTATTTAAGAGCTCAAAGCTATGTACGTGAGCGTGGTTTTAGATGCATTTCAGAACTTGAGAGATGGGTATTTAACCTCCTAGGGATAGATTTTTCTGTAGTACCTCCTCTTCCAGTTCCACCAAAGTCAACACGGCTACCTGTTGTGTCTGTCTTCCCTTACTTTCCAGGGTCAATAAACAATCAAGAAAAGGCAGTCTTGGAACAGGACCATTACTCACACACATGCTCCCAGTGACTTGCAGCCAAACAGATAGTATGGTGCTCAGAATTGGACGATGCTGTAATCAAAGTACTTTGCAAGAGAATTAAGCTGATTCTCAGCCTCTACCATTGTTACATGTAATGTATGTTATGTACAAAATGCATCTATTAAAAACATCATCTTATTGCCTTTAGTGATGAAGCAAATGTTAAAATATAACAACTGCTGAGAGGGAATAACAGTGTTTTTTGTGGTTGTAGATCCAACTGTACAAGTATTTTTCAATTTCATTTTAGCTAATCTGCTTTCTGATTCCTTGGAAGATCTAATAACCAATAAAACAATCACCATCACAGCCCACAAGCAAACCCGCAGCTGAAGAGGACACTAACTTGTGAAGTTATTGGATGGTTCTGCATGCAGAATACCTGACCCCTTATGAGAAGTCATCATCAGAATCCAAACAGTTAACACAGAAATAGCAAATTAGGGTATATGAATGTGAAATGTTAAGTTTTACGACAGCTTCAACGGAAGAGTGGCAAATAAATGTTTACATAAGAAGGGGTTGTTGCAAAGAATCTTGTTGAACAGTGCCTGTTGTCCAGAAGGATTAAGCATCCCCCATAAACAGGTTCAAACACTGCTTTAGACATTCCTCAAGATAAGCAAAAGAGATGTGCTTCCTGGAACCCTGAAGAAGAAAAATGGCTATGCACCACACAACAATCTTCCTGCTCCACCTAGTGACTTGGATTTTAAAATTCAGGTCCTTATATACGACATTTCACACCTCCTAGTCTGATATTAAGTAGCTATTTTGCCTAACCATTGAAATCTGTGACAATATTTGCTGGAAATAATGCAGCTAACACTTTCCATGAATTCATGGGTCTAATGTGTTTTGTTTTGTTTTTTGAAGTGGTTATTTCCCAACTGAGGTGGCTTCAACATTAGACATATTTAACATTAAATGTGCTATGTAATGTTGAATTTCAGAAGACAAAAACTAGTAGAACAAAGTTAAATTCATGGGAGCTTGGGTATAAGTGATCATGACTTTTTTCCCCCTTCCACAAAATATGTCAAACCCAAACCAAAGCTGAATGAACCAGGAAATTGTTTTATTGTTTAGAAACACATTCTAAGACAACCAAGAAGCCAGTACTCCTCTAAATAAGAAAAGTTTGCAGCAGTTCAAGAAAAACAACTGACCCTGATGGGAACTGAAAACCTCAATTAAAACCAAAATATTTAGGTATATTGAAGTCATTAATATTTAAGAACTACAAAACTGGTAAGTTACAGGAGTAGTTAAGCAAACAAAAAGGCACAAAAATTGAAGCAATTTGAAGATTATATATATGTAGTGATAAAAAATATTTTTACTAATTAGATCAAAATATTTCACAAATCTCAAATAAACCTCATTATTTATAGAAAAAAAATCTCAGAAAAGGAAACAGAGTACAATCTGGAAAACCCTAGGCTGAAACCCAGGAGTCAATCCAAGAGAAAATAACGTAATGTTTCACATAAAATAGGGTTAACAGCATTGATGACCCCTTTTCCACAAAATCATGGTGGTTATCACCTATGTCATAAATACCAATTTTGATAAACATAAAATATATCTGCTAATACCACAATTTCAAGAGTATGAACATAGGTAGACAAACAATTTAAATCTAAAATAAGCAGGAGTGTTAATTTACATGAGCTATTTCACAGTGACAGCAACTACCAGTCGTACACTCCTGTCCTTGCATCCCACATGTATAGAGGGATAAAAGCATTTAAGTGCAGTTGCTACGAAATATGGGGTGCACTGTGCTTTGTTTGCTTCTGTTATGGTTACCCAACAGAACTCAATTAATACAAAGTCATCACAGAGCACTGGAAATGGATGCTACAAATACAACACAATCAGTGAAGAACCAGTATCAAGAACATGTTTTCATAAGACTCCTGTACATATTTACTTTGCCCTCTTGTGTTATTTAATATTTTTAAAAATGATATGACAACATTTGATAGGACACAGATCAACTGGAGTAAAAATTAACAAACAATAAAGGATCTGAGACTGAGAAAACTCTGATCAGTTTAATACAACCGAGTGTCAATTCTCATGTGTACGTACAAAGAACATAGGCGAACCTTACAGAACGGAAAGCTCTCTGAAAAAGGCTTGCCTCACGTTAGACAAATCAGTCAAACATGAAATCTAAATGCATGGAATAATGTGATATACAAATGGGTAAGTGTATTGCATAAACAAAGTTTAACTACTGGCATAGTTGCCACTGAGTTTTAATCTCACAGAATATCTGATATCACAGAATCCTTTAGGTTGGAAAAGACCTCTAACATCAAGTCTAACCAATAACCTAACACTACCAAGTCCAACACTAAACCATGACTCTAAGTAGGACTTCCAGGGATAGTAACTCAACCACTTTCCTGGGGAGTCAATTCCAGTGTTTGACAACCCTTTCCCAGAAGAAATGTTTCTTAATATCTAATCTAAACCTCCCCTAGTGCAACTTGAGGCCATTGCCTCTCCTACTGTCTCTTGTTACTAGAGGGAAGAGACCAACCCGCATCAGACTATCGCCTTCTTTCAGGAACTTGTAGAGAGCAATAGGGTCCTCCCTGAGCCTCCTTTTTCTTCAGGCTAAACAATTCCAGCTCCCTCAGCCACTCCTTGTAAGACTTGTGCTCCAGACCCTTCACCATCTTCGTTGCCTTTCTCTGGACACTCTCCAGCACCTTAATGTCTTTCTTGTAATGAGGGACCCAAAACTGAACACAGGATGTGAGGTGCAGCCTCACCCGAGCCAAACACAGAGGGACAATCACTGCCCTGGTCCTGCTGGCCACACTGTGGCTGATACAGTCCAGGATGCCACTGGCCTTCTTGGCCACCTGGGCACACTGCTGGCTCATGTTCAGCTGCTGGAAAGCAGCACCTCCAGGTCCTTTTCCACTAAACAGCTTTCCAGCCACTCTGCCCTCAGCCTGTGGCACTGTATGTGGTTGATGTGAGCCAAGAGCAGGACCCAGCACCTGGCCTTGTTGAACCTCATACAACTGGCCTCAGCCCATGGACCCAGCTTATCCAAATCCCTCTGTGGAGCCTTCCTGCGCTCCAGCAGATCAACACTCCCACTCAGCTTACTGTCATCTGCAACCTGACTGAGGGTGCACTCGATCCCTCATCCAGATCGTTGATCAAGATATAAAGATATCTACAATTCAAGATGGGTGTTCCCCAATAAGAGTGTTCATGAACAGGAATCGTAACAGGAACAAGAAATAGAAAAAATATGCCCAATGGACATAGTGTCCTTATTATTACATTTAAGAGACCTTTCAGGGAAGACCTTGATTGCTTCATGTATGCGGGGAAAAAAGCCCACGTTTGTTAAACAGTTCTTCAATACAACATGAAAATAATAAAATTGTCAAAAATGCCAGATGACAGGAAGAAAGCAGAGCAGAGTAATGGTGCAGAAATTTAAACACTGACGATAACAAACAAACAATTAACCTAGGCATGAGATAGATTTGCCTTGCTGGACTGTTTCCTGTTTTCAAACAGTGACATTTTCTAAAAATATAAATCAATACAGAGCAGCCTAACATTTTATGCAGGAAATCATAACTGGTAAGCACAAGGATCTGTCTGGATTCCTGGATGTTGCTGGTGAATGCAACGAAGACTCACGTGAACCACTGGCCTTCTCATTTCAAGTGCACTTGTCCTTGTCCTAACATTTTCACAACATGATGGCAGCAATTACCTCAGTTATTTCCACAGAGAGGTACTATGAGGAAAATATTTTTATATAGTTTTATATATACTATATAAACATTACAGAAAACATATGTATAAAATGTGTTTTTATATAAATACATGGGGCTTATGCCTCTGATTAAGTTTATCAGGTAAAACACAGAGAGCTTGCTGCTGCCAAGTGGAAGCCCAGGTGACAGGCAGCAAACTCAAGAAGGGTACATTGTGGTGTTATGCAGGAAACGAACATTTCCTTCCTTAACCACACAGGATTCTGCAGGCCAAGTAGCAAAAAAAAAAAAAAAAAAAAAAAAAAAAAAAAAAAAAAAAAAAAAAAAAAAAAAAAAAAAAAAAAAAAAAAGAGTCAGATTAAAGAAAAACTTTACTCAGTAGTTTACAAGGAAAGGAATAAAAGTACAAGGAAGAAGAACAAAGATATCCAAAAGATAAGAGGAGATGCACAATTACACCTATGGTAGTAGCAGTTGCTATTTGTTGAGTCTCTTTTCGTATCTCTTGGTATTGGGCAGTGGTGAAAGTGTGTTCCTCCCATATACAAGCAGACCAAACTGTGCTGCATTAGGAATGCAAGCTTCTGGGGAGCCAGGTTTACATCTGACACACAAACATCAAGTAGGGGGTTCAGCCATCACCGCAGATAGTGGTGGCACAGAGCAAGTTTCGCAGAGTACAGCACACAGCAAGGTAATTCAGCCAGAGTTAGGAGAACGTACTAGAGAATACATATGATGAGAAACGTATCTGAAACACTAAAAATAAGTCTACCAGGTTTGAATCTCCTAGAATGAGTCTAATCTTCAACAGGTAGAACCAGAAGTCACTTGTAAATACAGGTGATGAGTCTACCAACACTCCTTTTTCTTCTCAAAAGTAGCAGATTAATTAGTCGTGCTTAGTTTTACTCTGGCAATTGATTCATGCTTGCATAGATATATTTCCGTAAGACTTCTTAACACAGAATGTGTTCCTGTGGTTAAATGTCGACTTATTAATGAATTGGCAACATTAATGTTGCATTAGCAGTCTTACTATGTAACCAGTCCACATAGAAATTGTGCATTTGTACAAATATCTTTCAGAGGGCTTCCTTCAGGCTAAACCAGCTTGTTTCAGTTTGTGTCAAATATGCATTAAAAAAGAAAGAAAAAATCTTCATTCATTATTGAAGACAATAAAAAAAGCTTCAGGACTGACCACCACCGAAAATTATGCTCTGCTCTGTCTGTACATAATTTGAGTGCAGTTATTTACAAAGCACTTCAAAAAGTTTCCAATTCAGAGACTTAAAAATAAATTTTTGAGTGTGAGAATTTCCTACATTAAATATTGTCCATACTGGATGCAAGTTATTATATTATATGATACTCAATAAGTCACACTAAATCCAAGAAAACCAACACATTGAAATAAAAACAATAATTTCAGTCGTAAAAAGCCAATTCAATGATATGAAATATGGCAGCATTTCCAAATTAGGCAGAATATACTTCAATACCTCAAAGGGTAGAATTACAGATATAAAATTATATAATTTATTTAAAACCCATGTGAAAACATTATGACTTTTCAAAAATCAAAGATGCTGGCTTTGGTACTTTAAACATTCAAGTGAATCGCATACTAATACTATTAACAAAAACATATTGCTGCAGATTCCAGAAGCAAATGATCAACCTATTTACCTCTTCAGGTGCCTCTTCAATTCTGATTATCCATCTCTGTATGGTTATGCTCATACTCAACCTGTTAACTTACATTAACTGATTTTTTGGCGGTTTTTGTTTTGTTTGGTTTTTTTATTTTTTTTTTTGTTTGTTTGTTTTGGTTTTTTGTTTTACATCACGTTTTAATTTTTTTTTTTAAGTAAAATTTAAAAATTTGAGGGGGTTTTGCTTTGTGAATGGTGAGAAGGAGATAGGTGTTCTATTAGCAATTAATGATTAAACAAAAGAAATTAGTACATAGGCTTAGGCACAACATTCTTCCAGAAGCACACTGGCCTGCCCATCTTTCTTATTAGTAAGTATCACTGCTTTCTTTACTCTTTCAGTTTTCCCTGCTGCTGAGTTGATGGAATTTCTCCTTCCTGAAGAATTTGGAAAATATAGCGAACTACTAATGTACACTGCAGCCAGTACATCAAAACCTTTTACTTTAACGTAAAATGTTAGATTATCCAAGTAGAAATAGAAATACGAAAGTTAATTTCCAGATTCTTATTGCAAATCACAAGTTCCCAACAATCAGCACACAATTTACAAGGTCCTCACAAGCAGACATTATGTAACTTCCTAACTGCCTAACACACTTTCTTTACCCTGAATTTTGTCCACAAACTCACTAGAATCAGGCTGGAAGGAAAAACTTTCCGTTTCATGGTTTTCCAACCTTTTTTTTCCATTACAGTGTTTTTATCTAAATGAACCAGATCTTCTCACAGAATGCCTCATATGTATGATTTCTTACCTTCCTTCTTGCCTGCTTGGAGAAGGAAAATAACCATAAAAATGCCAGGAGGGTCTTATGTTAAGGTAAACACCGTGGTCTTCTGAATATAGTCATCAAGAGTTCTATTCCTTAAAATGCACAGGGGTATTTACTCACGTCAGATGTATGCAAATAATTTGATTACTAACAGCTAAAACAGCACTGTTTTTGTGGACCGCATAAATTCTTCATCATAATCTCTTTAGGAAGTAAAATCTTTGTTTCATCGTAAAACTTTAATTTATGTTATATATGTGATTTTTTTATCCAAAATCTGAACTTAATGAGGATGAAGAACACAAAAAAATGTAGCTACTCACCTTTGTCTTCATGTAGAATGGCGATGACTGGTGAATGGGCAAGTCCATGAGGCTGTTGGAATTTGTGACACTGTTACTGTTCGCATGTTCATCTTCTCTACTGCTGTCATCAGATGGATCAAAATCATCGCTCTCCTGATCCATTTCCTCCTCCTCTTCCGCCTCCTCCTCTTGATCACCACCATGTTCATCATCATCTTCCTCTTGATTACAAGTGGATTCTTCATCCACTGTAATAAGTCTATTATTATTTTCTTCTAACTGTTCCTGCTGAGACTCATGCCTATCATCAAATCCAGGTTCTTCTCCTCCTATCTCCCCGTTCCTCCCAATGTGCTGCTCCTCTTGCTGTCGTCTTTGCTGCTGCTCCTCCTCTTCTACGACCCGATTCATCTGCTCCTCATCTACTTGGCTTGAGGAAGCATTACCTCGAAGAGGTCCACCAGTTCGTCGCCTCTTGCTGCCCACAGAGAGCAGTTCCTGATTCATTTCCAAAAGCCAGCTTGCTACTTCTTGGACCTTGGCTAGGCTATCTGAAGATGCAAATGCTTTCACATTCTATGGAGATAAAGAAAAAGTGGAAAATTACAAAAGTTAGTTTTTTAATTAGATAAAGCAGTGAAAACCTATTTCATTGTATTATTCCTGACAACTTCAAATTCCAGGAAACAAGGAATAATTTATACTTGACACACAACTAGAAAAACCCAAACAAACAGCAGGCAACTTTCTAGCAAGAAAATTATTTCTTCTGTGTAACAGTCTAATTATGGTCTCTGCAAGCACCAGATTCTGCAAAATTCAGAGGAACTACTTACCCTCCTAGAGAAACTACAAGAACGATTAGCACTCATGCTAACAGAAGATCCAAGTACGTGAAATTACTTCCTAACTGGACACAGATAATTTCCAATGGCATTTATTTTCCTTCTCATTTGATTACAGACTCTATATATTATCCACAAGTGAACTGTTTTTGGGCTTATGCATTAAGAGCAGGCATATTTTCAGGTATAATTGAAAGTTTAATTTCTTACCACTCTAATTTGCTTTCAGATAAATAAAAAAGAGAACACCAGTTAAAGAATACAGCCTTATCACTGCCAGTTCTTAAGTTTGCCACAGAGATGCCCAGTGGTCAAAAGCAGACACCACTAAGCAGCCCATGTGGCCCAGAAATGGCACATACCTCACCTGGAAAAAAATCACTGTTAGCTCTAAGAAGCTACAATAATTGTTAAATGAGACTCTGAGAAGTTACAAAGAGGCCAAATTTAGGTGCATATTAATAGAAACTGAAAAATACTAATGCGATTTCCAAATTATCCACACACTCAGCTACACATGTCCATCCAAGCAATATGTAAGAACAGAGGGGTATAACACAGTCTAATTAGTTCTTAAATTTAGTATAAGATTTCCAGCTATACATACATAGCCTTTAAGGCTGGTGCATCCAGACTGCAGTTTCCCTAGGCTCAAGCAATGTGCTGAGTAGGTGAAATTGGACATGAACTCAACAAGTAATTAGATTCACTGTATGTACACAGGCTGTACATGAAAAAGTGTGCAAAGAGAAAACAAGCAGCTTTGTCATTGTGTGTTGAGCCAGCTTTGTTCCATGACAGTTCTATAAACATTCACTTTACTGGTAAGTAGGGAAGAAAGTATCAGAAACCAGAGCTCTATGGAAATTTTCAGTGTGCTGTACTATAAAAGCCCCAGAAACATATTTACAGATGTTTTTCAAGTCTTGCTCTGAGGAGGATTCATAGATGGAATTCTGTACCTCTCTGCACCTGACTTCCTCAGGGAAACATTACTTAAAACCTGAAGACACAGTTCTCAAGTTTCCACATATCTACCCAGATGACGATTCCCCCAAATAAAACCTTATAAGGTCAAAAGCTGAAATATCGTGTCCAAAGAAAGCATCCATTAGCGATTAGCTCCAATCCATGAATGAGAAGCTAATACTAAAAGACAATTAAGCTCCATACATTCAATGGAATGTGCTGACTCTTGTTTTCACCAGTGCAAAAAAAGCACTAGGACACTTAGGAGACATGAACCAAACCAAAAGCTAATGTCTCTATTCTTATGTTCAAGAGGCATCTAAAGTGAATGTGTTTAATTTTCTATATGCAGTAAGTAGCACTTGAGAAAGATGCCACAAAGAGCGTGCTGTAAGAGAAATGCTTTCACTTAATATTTTTCCCCAAAGCCTGGAAAACTTAGCATATTGGAGTGATGTTTAATAACATTTCGTCAAATGTCAAATTCAGTTGCATATATAATCTGACATTAATACAACCTATTTATCAGACTTGCAGCATAGTTTAAGCATCATGAACAAGACAACATTACAATCTTCTTTTCTCATGAAAAGAGAAAAGTCTTGGAAATTTTGAAGCATTAAATATAAAAATCAGTAATTAAAAAGTAAAAAAAAAAAAAAAGAGATTGAACAAGAGGCTTACACTGTCACAATCTAGCGATTTTAGCTTCCACCACAAATGATTCTCTAAGTAGCCATGAATGAAGCTTAAAAGTTTTAATTGCATTTTTTCGGTATCAGCAGCATTATACATGCATCAATTATTGGTTTAGGATGTACTTGATAAAACTGCAAATGCTGCATTTGTTTCAATAATTTAATACATACTTTCAATTTGTATCTGTAAGCAACAAACATAAAAGGTCAGCACTGAAACACTTAAGTAATCAAATGCAAGAATCTGCTAAATGTTTGAGAGACAAAAATATCACTGTTGTTACTGTTATACCCAACAGAAATTCCAGCCAATTTATAAAATGAACATACCCTAGTACTATTATACATTTTTAATTATTCCAACATTTTTGAGTGACCATCAATTCATGAAATTAGCTTCAGTCATAAGTGGTTTCCATTTACTCTGCATTTGCATGAATTAACTCAACTTGGTTTTTCAAGAAACCTGTAAAAATACATTATCAAAATTTAATTACAAGCAGTGCTACATCAGAAATCATCAGTATGCAGAGAGGTGATGCATTTACTAAAGAACAGATGGATGCACATTATCTGAGAGATTTGAAACATTAAAGCTGCCTTCTGTCATGTAAGTGCTTTCAGAATTAACCACTGTCAGCTAATACACAAGATACAATCATTTCCATATATAAGGTAGATAAGGAATAAGACAGGATTATTATTATTTTGCAGGAAGAAGTGTATTTACAAATTAACTCCCAGAGAACTGAAATGCTGTGTTTTCAGCCACAGTGCCTCCTTCATTTACATGGTCGGAGACCAAAATGACTCAAATCGGCTAAATCCCAGCAGATCCACTGAGGAAGGCTGTTGTTTTTCCTACCTGCCTCAGACTTCAAAGAAATTTTTTTAGACAGACACCACAGCAGTGCAGTGGTAAGGCTTTGTGCAAACGTGCAAAACTCATTAAACTTGGTCAATGAGTCTAACTTGGCAATTCCCAAGTAAGCTTCTTAACACTTGCAGCCAATTGTAGGGGAAAGCAAAAGGCAAGTCCCCAGACTAGTCGAACTGCTAACTCAAGAGTTGATGAATGCATCTCCCACCTCTGTTGAAGACTGAATGCACCCCACACCTATACTAATATTAAATGCTCCTTAACCAGAATGCTTCATCTAAATCATGCTAGTACTGATCACAACAGCAATTATTGAAAAGATGGAATAGTTACAGCCACAACATGTTTTATGGGCAGTGGATGCTCCTAGAACAAATCTTTTGAGATTACAAATTTAGTGGACAAAGACAATTGGACTAACACAAAAACTTCTACAGATACTTGATTAAATCCTAACTTATTAATATACCTCATCTTTTACCAGGATATTTAACCGAGCAATACTGAACTGAGGTAAAAGAAAGTAAAAAAGGAACATCCCACCCAAGCAAAGGATCTCCTATGATTTCATTTCAACACCCCAATCTACCTATCTACCTTCTGGGGGAAAAAAAAAAAAAAAAAAGAAAGATCCTTATAAGAACACTATGCCCAAGACAGACACTGGTGCATTGGTAACCTAAAGCTTGGCCCTCATGAGCAAGCAAAATGTTGATTAGAACAAGACTGAAATGCAGCTTTAAAACTTTCAGTAACTTTTCTTCAAAATAAAATACATTATTAACAATGCATGTCATTCTACAAGCACACATGCTGTTTTAAAAGAATTATAAACTACTTGGCTCCAAGCTCCAGAACAAAATAGCAGCTAAAAAGATTCTCTGCTTCTGCTTCACTGTTAACCTCCCAGCAAAGCTCTGCCAACACTTCACAGAGCAGCACATGCAACTTTTTTGTTGTATTAGAAATTATCCTGCTCCTTTTTTCACTGTCTCAAGATACTTCAACAATCATGTTGCTTATTCAGTGCAAAGTGGTCAAAGCAACCAACTCTAAAAGAAAGTGCTCCTCTAATTACTTACTTATGTCAAACATAAATTTGACAGCACACAAAAAATAGATTTGGTATTCATTAAATTTTTTAAAACCACAATTGAAGTTTCCCAAGTAAATTTATTTAAGTCTAGTTGTGTCTAATCTTCTTTTGTGGCCAGCTTTAATTATCCCCCTCCATATTGACATCCAGTCCCAACTTTGCATCTACCTTCTGAAGCTTTTCTTAAAGTCCTGGTGTCCCGACCTCTTCTCCTAAATATGTTTCTGAACAAAGACACTTTCAGTTTTCCCACCATACACAGTTCACTGTAAGATGTCTCTCCCTCCTGTTCACCTGCTTCTATCAACCCCTCAATGCTATTTCAACAGACCTTACCCTTTCTCTTGCTATTTCATAATGCAAACTTACTTCTTCTTCCTAGGATTGCCTCTGAACACCTCTCCTTCTTTAATCCCAGGCCTCAGTCTCCCAGTCTCTGCTGGTCTGCAGTGCTACTTTACAGTCTCAGACACTTAGCTCTGTTCTGCTCTGATCTGATCCATTCTCCATAGAAAATGAATAGATTTGGAAGAAAGACAATAGCTGATGATACATGGGTGGTGAGGGCACGACAGAGCCATGTCTCTTGCTATCAGTCATGGGGACAAACACAGAGAAGCCATTAAAAAGAAAACTTTGTTTTAACTCTGAGCACAAAAGGGGTATGGAGGACCTATAATCCTACCTCTTCTGGCACATATATGTGAAGTATTTAATATAGGATGAAATATAAAATAGCACACAACATCCACTAGAGAACAAGAATGCAAAAAAAGTATTTTAGAAAATGAGTAAATGCTACAAGAATTTACACCTATTTAGCAGCACTTAAGCTAAGTAGCATGATAAGGATGTATTAGAGGTAGAAGAGAAATAAATAGACCCTTTATGAGCAAGAGTTTAGAAGAAACAGTCTGAGCTACAAGTGGTCACATATTTTACCATAGTCTGAA
This sequence comes from Empidonax traillii, assembly GCF_003031625.1. Lineage (NCBI taxonomy): Eukaryota > Metazoa > Chordata > Aves > Passeriformes > Tyrannidae > Empidonax > Empidonax traillii. The sequence goes on from NW_020955524.1 coordinate 805,734, forward strand.
GATCAAGTATGTATGATCACGTCTAAATATTCTATACGTATCAAGATATTTTATATCACTAAGAAAACAAGAGTCCAGCATTCAGATTGCATTTGTCTGTCCTTCAGCTACATTCACATATAGATTTCCATCTGCAGATGTCCAAATCCTCTTTAAAACTCAACTGGTAAACTAAAGACAATATTTTCTGTGCAAAAGGGTTTAGTCTTGTTAGTGTAAAAATAAATTATTTCATTTTATGGATTTATTATTTCTTCTCTTTAAATTTATTTTTTCCATAGAGTTTCCACATGATGTCCATTTGTGCACATTTAACATCATCACAGAACATTAACTTTTCATGTCAATTCTTTATTCAGAAACAAATAACACTGTATTGTATGAGTATGCAGTTGAACAAAACTCTTTTCAGCCACTGCTGTAAAAGCCCAACCTCTTTGAAATAGGTTCACTTAACCCTCACAGACAGTGACTGTGGGTGGAGTGGGAGAAGCTGCAAAAGGTGCAATATGTTTCCTTGCTGTGTACAGGCGGGGCATACACAGATTCATCCCGTTCCCATGAGCAACACAACCACCGGCACAGTTCAGAAGCGCACAAACACAGAACCTGGATGTATTACAGCTCAAATGGATTCAACAGATTCTCTTGGCAATAGCAAGAGCAGCATCAAGTCTTAATGCTTTAAGCCAAAAGCCTTTTCTTCGTTCTTTGTGCGTTCTGAGAACAAGGACTGCTCTGGCTAAAAGAGGGGATAATCTGAGTTGAAGTTGTAGCAGTTTTAAATGCTCTAGCACAAAGAACCATGCTATAAAATGTATTATTAGAGACCTGATGTCCTAATTAAGGCAATCAACACATAACAGGAAGAGGAAACCAGTGAATTTTTTTTTCTGTAAACATCTGTCTGTAAGTAATTCATTACCTTAATTCTTATATTTGAAGTGTTTCAAAACACACCTGCCTCTTCCTTGTTTCAAAAAGAAAAAAAAATATCATAGCAAATCATCAGTAAGTAGTGTCTTACAGAAGTTATGTTTTTACCTTAAAAAAATTGACACATAAGAAAATGTGAATTACTGTGAGATGCTATGGCAAAGATGGGCTACAGATAAGAGGGAAATGCAGAAGTGACCCATGTGAAAATGGTTGAAAGCCTCCATCATATAGTAATAAGAAAGCTGTATTAAAAAAATAATAATACTAAGTCCTTTTCCTCAACACCATATCCCAACTGACAAGTTGTTAACACATCAGTGCAGTGTTACTGCAGAAGTGGGAAGCTCAGGTCTATATATCAAGAACCCTGTTCATCTCTCTTAGCTCCCTGAAAGTGAAGACTAACAGCAAAACTACAAAAATTACTCCTTTATTTTTAATTATGCATTGTTATGTTTTCATCAACTGAGTGGATACAATTTTGAATAAAATCATTTACATTCCTTGAAAGATATCACGGGAGGCAACAATTCACAGTAGGAGGAGATAAGTATTATGGCTGATCTTACTATGTTCATATAAATAATTATTTTATTTTTAGTATTTATATTACTAACTTATACAGAAGATGGCTCGTTTGTCTTTTCACTAACAACTTTTTAAACAAAAATAATTAAACTCTAAAATGTGGAAAGTTAACTATCGTCTGAAAACAATGAAAGGCTTCTCTCCCCTTTTCCTCAGAAAAAGGAAAGCAGAAAAAAAGCTTTGAGTTATTTAAAGGGTGCCAAGTTTTCCAACAACTATTGAAAACAAAACAGGCAAGTCCTCCATATAATCCTGCATGCTTCACTTAGCATCAAGCAGTGTCTATTTTCTCACTGAAAGGACCTCTGTGGTACGAAAGCAAAGCACACAGTTTTCAATTACATCGTCTTAACCTTCTCACTTTGACAGCTGTACCACTATATAAATGGTTCTTACATAAAAATCTTTACCTGTCCAAATAAAAAATTCTTACCTTGCATAATTAATGAATACCTGCTTATTTTTTCCCCACAAATTAGAGTACTACAGCAGGCCTATACTACTATTGCTAGCCATCCAGTGCAAGCATTCTTGTTTGCTCAATTCAGAACAGCACGTTTCTATCTGTTAATATTTCAGTCTCATGTAAACTATGCTTTCTGTGCATACTAACAAGGGAAGAGTTTCCTGCCAAAAGCAAACATTAGATCATACTTCTAGCAACATAAACAGAGTATCTTTAGGTACATTACTTGAGAAACACCGGGGCTGAAAAATTCTCAATTTAGAAAACTAGGCAGGCACTTTATTATGCTCCCTTCAAATTTAAAGATGCTGTTGCATGGCTACTTAGCAAAGGCTACGAATGTACAAACAGAATCATCCCAGCTCTTCATGACAGATACACAAGCAATACAGAATTTCTCTATGAAAAAGGATCACAAATTCTCTTACAGTGCAAAAGGAGACTAAACACTCCCTAAAACTTAAGAGGTTCGGATAATTTGGGGTTGGAATTCACCCTTCTTTTCAACAAGGAAGTAAACTAAGGTTGTGGGTCTGTGGTAGTTAGTGTTTTCCAAGCTGCCTTGAAATCTCCGTGGTACTAAGCACTGTGTTCTACTTTCTACATCTGTCTGCCTGTCCCCAGACCAGATCACCTATATTTCCTATAACAGAAGCCCTTGGGGTCAGTTTTACAGCATCATCAACAGCACTGCATATAAGGACCTTCCCAGTTGCCCAGAACAGCAACTGCTCAGGATGGCTTTATGTAGCTCAAAGCCTTTCATCCCTAGGAAAGGAGCCTGAGAAGAAATAAGGTTTTCTAGGAGTGAACTTCAGTTAAACCATGCTGGAGTGTTACTGTGCTGCGGAAAACTCTCCTGAGTTAGCACACTCAATTATAGGTACCAACAGTAGGAACCGGAAACCTCAACTATGAAGTCTAGAACAATCATTCAGTAACATTTATTTTAAGTAAACAGGAAATGTGATTACTATAAAGAAACAACTCCTTTCTTCCCAACTCTCTAGGCGAACAAGGATTTTATCTAATAGACAAGAGTAATATCCGATCACTAAATGCTGAAATGAGAAAAATCCAAATGGAATTAACTATGAGGATAATTACTCACTGTAATAGCTTACTAGGAAGAGAGTAAATTAATCACCACTTTAAGCCTTAAATTAGAAACACACTCCATCTTAGTTTAACACACACATTCAACAACTGCAGAACATGCAGGACAAGTGCAGCTACCAGAGCATGGTGGGTTGTCTCTCCCTGTGAATATACACAAACAAGAGCTGTTGTCACCTCCTCTCTGCTCCCACAGTGACACAGAGGCAAAAAGTATTACCAAAGTGCTGGTTAAAACCGGCCTAGTTTCAGTGCAGACTTACTTCACAACTACTAGACTTAAAACACAGGCTACGTCCAAAATGGTCTTAATATACATTGTTCTTCAGCATCCACAATATTGCTGAATGTAGCCCTGGGGCTGGGACACATTTCCAGTGGGAAAACCTACAGGCCTTAGCAGTAGGGTATGCCGAACCACTTTATGTACCTGTTCACACAGTCTGTTACCCAGCCTGGCACTGCTTTGTGAAGCTGTATCATCGGAGCTATACACGAATAACTTCCAAGCAGAGCTGCTCATTATTAATGCAAACTATTCTGAAGGCAAAAGCAAAAGAGCATTTGGCAGCAAGAACACTGCCATTAAGATGTTTGTCTGAAAACCTCCAAGTGATTTCTAAAGTACCCAGCTGACTTCTCTGTCTTAGTTTCTTTCCTGTCCACTAATCATAAAAGCAATTTTGGGTACATTTCCCGAAATTAAGGGCTTTACTGACACTGAATTGCAATTTTACCATATGGCTGGTGTCAGCTTCTGGCAAAATGGTAGCACAATTTCTTGGACTAAAACTACAACTCAAATGCTGCTGAACTGCAGCACAAACAGGCAGACACATAGAAGAGCAGATACACACACACACACACACACACTAAGTCAACTTAGAACACATGGCAGAAAAGATGGACCAAAAAAGGTCATCTTTAACTGAAGCAGGGGAATAGACTTTAAGGAATAATAGCAGTTAAATTTAGTTGAATTTAAATTTGAGTTATATTGAAATAGAAGGAAGAGCAGGAAATTAACACCAAGTACTAAATTGTCCCCTACCTCAGAGCTGTTTGAGATTAGAGTCCTCTAATGTGGAATGACAACACACAAACAGATGGGAACATATATACCCTTTACAAAGAAAAGCTTTCTAGTGGCTAAAAAGAAGACAGCAGGATTGAAGTTGAGGAAAGAGAGAATCAAAAGCCATGGCTACTCTTAAAGAATGGTTTTCTTTGAACAACTAAAACCAATTTAAAGTAAATATCCCCTTTTCAAGCAGCTCTTATACTACCTCTAATCAGCAAGAATAATCAACTACCTTTATTCCCAAGAAGCTTCAAGGCACAGAACAGTATTTTCAAGCCTCTTAATAATGACTAATGAAGTAAAAGAGAAGTAATGCATGTTATGCTATGACAATTCCAATCTCACTATTCTGTTCAGTCGCAGGCTTCTGCATCAGACTAATCCCCTAAAAATAATTATAAGGTTATTGTAAAAATAAAGAATATCCTACCAAGATTAAATAGCCATGTCTTCATTCAGATGCTACGTTTTTTTATTTTTTAACTTTTTTTAAAATCCCAGTCCTTCTATATTATTTCAAGCATAGGAGATGACAACAAACAAGAGAAAAAGAACAGAGCCCCCAAGTGTTTCCAAGCTATCAACAACAATTTTTACTTCAAGATCCACTGTGGACAATGCTCAATTTTTTATTTTTTTTTTTAAATTTCCCATTTTCAGTTGTCCTTTAGACATTTTTTAAAGAATAGGCAAGACCTGGTTGTGTTAGGACAACTGCTGCCAGCAGTCGAGGGAGGTGATCCTGCCCCCCTCCTCAGCCCACATCTGCAGTGCTGTGTCCTGTGCTGGGCTCCCCAGTACAAAAGAGACATGGAGCTCCTGGAGCAGGTCCAGTGAAGGGCAAAAAAGATGATGAGAGATCTCTCTCATGAGGAAAGGCTGAGGGAGCTGGGCCTGTTCAGCCTCAAGAAGAGACAACTGAGAGTGGAGCTCATCAGTGTCTATAAGTATGTGAAGGGAAGGCGTCAAGAGGATGGAGCCAGACTCTTCTTGGTGATGAGCAACAGGACAAGAGGTAAGGGGCATAAACTGATGTACAGGAAATTCCACCTGAACATGAGGAAGAACTTTACTGTGCAGGTGACTGTGGAACAGACTGCCCAGAGAGGCTGTGGAGTCACCCTCACTGGAGATATTCAAGAACTGTCTTCACGCAATTCTGTGCAATGTTTTCCAGGATGACCTTGCCTAAGCAAGGAGGATGGACCACACGACCAATCCACTGTGGTCCCTTCCAACCTGACCCATTCTGTGATTTGGTGATTGAGCTGTCATGCAGTCCCAATTGCTAGGGTGAAAACAATTAAGTAATTTTATCAGTACTGTTAAAGCAGATGGAAGTAAAAAGCTGTAATATAACAAAGACATGTCTTGTTTGCGTTTGATTCACCAGTTATGAACTGAATTTGTGAGATAAGAAAAGGTAGCTGTGGTCAGATTGATGCAGAAAACAACACAAGATATTAACATTTACCATTTTGGTGGGAAAAACTACAGCTCAGCCTTATTGCCATGAGGTTGCTCTAAACGAACAAGGAGTAATATATATTTTATGAAGAATGCCTATCTGTCTGCAGTCCCAATTCATACCTTATAAATTGTTCAGCTGTGTACATTCAATCAGATTTGTGCAGTATCCACTGGGCAATATTGTCTCCATTCTGAATGCCATATTTTCAAAGATGAACTCTGGACTGTACTTTCTTCCAAAGCTAGTCAATGAATAAGTTAAATGCCTTTGCATCAACATCAGATAAGGAAAAGCCTTTGATCTGCACTTTTTTACCTTTTATAAAGGCAAGAAATACAAAAAGAAACACAAGAGTAGCATTTACCAGACTTGCTGAAATCTCTTAATAAATTGGTTTGTCTGCATTTTCATCATCTTCAGCAGTAGAAAGACATAAGTAAAACAAGATCACACACTACCACGACACAGCAGAACAAATTCCCCTTTTTGATGTCTCACTTAAAGGAAAAAAAAAAAAAACCACAACACACACAAAAAACCCCAACAATTACATTCTCCACATGGTATAAAAAACTAGCAAATGCCTTCTCATTAACCTCACATCTCCAGGACACTGCCTTATGAACCACACATTGGTTCATAAGTGTTATGTTCTCTGTGTCACAGAGGAGCTTTACAGCAGTAGATTTAAAATCTGACCTTGCAGAACAACAAGGCACTTGCTGACAAACAGCATGTGACAGTGACAGGTTTGAGGGAAGATGATATCCCAACCTGTCTAAAGGAATCTGGCTCTGTCCCAAACAGACTCTTAGCAGGCTCCATCGGAGAAATGGAAATGGTTGCAATTATTGTTATTGATTTAGTGCCCTTAAAATGGCTCTCTGAGAATCTTATTTCAGCAACTGATTAAGCAGCAGGTTCAGCAGCAGGGCATCTGACTAACAACAACTAGAAACATTAAATTTCTTTGCCCAAATTATTTCTGGGACTGGGAAAGTAATTTTTTGTATCTGCATGAACAGAAGAGAAAGTAGGTGCCTACATAAGAATGTAAGGTGGCCTACAATATTAATGTCAGGCAGGCATTCAAACTTTCAAATTTTATGTAGCTATCAACTCTAAATATTCCATGTTTCTGCTCTACAACCCTTTCCTACTACAGAAAAGTTATGTGACTACAAGCAGTAAAAAGAGCTGGGTCCAATTCAGAAAAGCACTTGACCATATACACAGTTAACAAATAAGTTATTTACCTGAACTACCAACTTAAAAGAGATACTGATATAGACTGTACAAATATAAACAATCCTAAAATTAGAAGTTGAGATCGTAATTTGAATGGATTAAAAACAGGTTGTGGAGACACTTTTCAGAGACCAATGTCATTCAAGACGCTCTTACTGCTCTGCCTCAGGATATTTTCAGTGGAGCTTCCCCAAAATTAACTGAGTGTTCCCTAACCCATTCCAGAAAAAAATATGCAAATCAATTTTATCTCACTGGTTTCTTCTAACTTACATGGTGTTGATGGCACTGGATGAATCAGTAATGTAGACTGGCCTACAGTAAAGGTGCAGACACATTCCTGATTTTTCAAGGGCATTGACGGTGCAGATTGATGTAGGTGAAGAGTGATCTTCATCTTTCTGGGACAGCAGTGCCAAACAGCATCATCTATACTGATCAAGCACAGACTGCAGTACTCCCCATCCAAAGCTGGTCTGCCCTCACTGCCACATGAGGTGTACAGCGTTTCACAAAGGTCAGCTGTACACCAGGTCAGCTGCTATGACACACAGCTGCCTTGTGGATCTTGGAGACCAGCACACTTTGGAAGCAAGTAGATGACGTTGCTCGGGTGCCAGTGAAGTGTTGATATTCAGAGGGAGAAATTTGCTAGACTGCTGGTAACAGGTGGAAACCCAAAGCAGCTGAGATGGTACAAATCGGCAAGACAAGATGGTTTCTCTCCTATGTGCCACAACGACCCATAACACGATAGGCAAGGGAAAAGTCAAATCCTGTTGACACAGAAGAACAGAACTCTGGATGCACCGATCACACAAGGCACATTGTTGGGTTGGTTGTTTTCTAACGTAGAAAAGCTGTTAAAAAAAGCACCTTGTAAAATAACAGATTCAATCCAAATTTTGAGGCCATTACCCAGCGAATTCAGAATGTTGTTTTATCACTACCATGTAAAAGGGATGTGTGGAACAGTCCAGCAGCAAACAGTTTCTACTGACAGAATGCCAAATTGGATGACTTTCTGAATAATACATTGGCTGTTGGTAGCAGCAGCACTATCAAAAACAGTGCATTAATATTTGTTCTTACTGGAAAACCTGGCTGATTAGGTTATGTCCCATGACATAACTTGAAGGCTGTAAAACAGACCTTAGAGTAACCATTCTCACTGCAGCAGCCCAAAAAGACTTTTAGTAACTGTAAGCTCTCTCACTTAATAGCTCAGCTTTTCAAAAGGTCCAGTTCTCCACTGGGGAAAAGAGAATGTAGTACAAACCATGCAGGCATTGTGAAGTCCAAGTCATCCCTCACAGCCTTCAAGTCTGTGTCTGTCTTAACCTTTTTATGATCCACACATGGACTTCCATGTTCTCAGATGCCTGGAAGGTTAACAAATGGTACCATTCCGTCCAAAGTTCAGAAATCACTTTTTAGGACATAGGAGTCAGCTATTTGCTGAACTGAAGCAATGATTTGGTGTGAAATGTAAAATGGTACAAAAAATATAGTTGAACTTTGTAAAGTATTTATATTTCCATTCCTATCATCTCAACACCTGGGAAATACCTAGCACATAAATTTTCTTTCTCCAGTAAGAATCCTGCAAAGAAACTAGGCTCTAAGAAACACTTTAATTTCCTGGTGACATTCCTCATAGATTTTTATCAAAGCCTAGCAAGAATATATTTTCTTCTTGTAGTAGTGCAGGGTTTATCTACTGAAATCCATTCCAACAGAGTTCATAGACATTCTCAAAGGTATTGCAGTTAAAACAGGGTAATGGCACCAATGGCGTCTACAGATCTGTACCTACTCCTCAGACATTACTGAGATCAAGTATATGTTTCTAATACATCTCATCTTCATGAGTTGGCATTGACTTGAAACCCCCAAGCTCTTTTAGGTACTTCTGGTATCTTTTTCAATATGTTAAATAACTGCTTTGACACCGAGGGCACCAACTGTTTCAGGAACGTGGCCCTTCTCAGCAGCAGCTCCTGCACTCAACATTCACTTCTCTGTCGAGGAACTGACCTTTTTAAAAATACTGGTCTGAGCAAATTTATCGTGGTTCTTCTTGGAACTTCTGGCTCAAATTCACTTTTCACAGACTGCATAATTAGCCTTGCATGCCTTGATTTTTGAGTCTCAGAGCGGGGGGCCAGGCAGGAGAGGTAGTGTGGAGAAGCAAGCCTGCTGCACTTCTGGTTTAGGAGTTGGATCCGTCCCAGGGAGCAACATCTGCCACTTTCAGCACTAGGGCTCACCAGAAAAAATTCTGAACTCAACAGATCTGGATCTGTTGTTTTAAAGCACTTGTGACAAATGGACAGGAGATGGTAACTTAGAAGTCCGATCCGCAGTCTATTCAGTCCCAAGTGATCAATTTACAAGACAGAAAGCATTCAGAACACTTTTTCTGAAGAGTCTTAACATGTAGAAAAGGTACAACTCACAGTAGCAGGACAGCAGGCTGGACATTACTAGGTCTTCCTACCACTGGTGAAGGAACAGAGATTGGTCGATAAGTGTTACATCATCTATACTACAGCATGAAAATACTTAGCAGGTCAGATGCAGGCACCATCCATCAACAACAAATGGTTGACTTAGTAGAAGTCACATTACCAACCTCAAAAAAAGATGAGATTTTTATGAGCTTGCACAGAAATTCTCTTAGTTATGCAACAGAACTTGGTGACATCTCTTGGAAAAACGAAAGAAAGCTTCAGCAGATTTTCTAGCCGGACTTTTTACAACAAATCAACTTCAGAAGTCTGACAGCAGTCTTCTAACAGGCATTTTTGAAAGATCATTTAATTGGTCTTTTTCCTTTGAAGTTGTGTACATACGATTCCAGTGGAAACTGAAATATTGGTTGAACCTTATACCTAGAGATATAAAAGGACTACAACAAGAATCATAGGAAAATACTAAATCATTGAATTAAGAGGGAAAATTGAAACAGAGCAGCCACGTATTAAGCATAAAATAGGTAAGGACTTGCAGCTAATAGAAAACAAGTGCTCAGCAACTGTCCCAGCATGCTTATTCTGCACAAGATTTATTATGCTTTCAAAGCAGACTTCCTGACACATTAAAATAAGCTTTTTAAAGAACAGGAGTATAGACAGGCATGCATACACTCTTCCTGAGACATAGCTCAGCCTCCCACACCCCACCTGCTTATCTCTGCATCCAACCAGATCTCCTGGCATACCTGCGTACATAAGCATCACTAATCCGCTTCAGTCAGAATGAGCCAGGTTAGATTACAAGTTTAAATTCTCAGCTAAGCAGATTCGTTTTGCCTGAAATAGATTAGGCAACACTCGCACGAGCCCTTCTACAAACTGATTAGAGATGTGGACAATCTCCTTCAGGGGAATGGGGCAGGCAACACGCAGCCATAATCTGTGGTCGGCCCAGATGAACCCGAACTAAATGCCCACTGCAGTCCTGTCACATCCACCTGGGACCTTAGTAAAAGCTCACTTCAGATTCATGGTCTGTTCTGATCCACATGGGGAAGCGGTGAAAAAGACCCATTAAAATTCAACAAAGCATATGAACCGTAGTCTTAGAAAGCAGCTGGCATCTACAGCCTACCAAGTTTGAGTACAAAGTCTGAGAAATAATACACATCTCATAAATCCCAAGTACCATACAAATGATATGTAGAGATGAACTGCTACCACATCTCTTATTTAATCAGAGAACAAGCTGTAAATGCATTAAAATGTTAAATATTTTCCAAGCAACAACTTTTTTTTTTTTTTCTATTTTTATTTGATAAACAAATGAGGAAAAGAGTACTGGTCAACTGGAATTCCCATAGAGATCCTATCTGACTACCCTAATTCATGGGCTTCCTGCTTCTTTGGCAGTCACTTTCAGAAATGTACATCCTGAGAAAGCTCATGAGGACAGATAATTTCAAGGGGGAGAGGGGGGAGAAAGTCCATGCATATATCCAGATGCCAAATTTATCACAGATTTTACTACTTCAGGGTGCTTTATTCCCAACTTTATTCTCAGTTTTTAAAAGTTTGTTGTTGTTGCTGTGTTTGAACTTAAGTTGTTCCAATAACCTCAGAAGTTTAACAGAACATAAGACAAGTCTGCAAATACTCTGAAAACATGAGCAAAGGTATCACCAATCCCCTTATTAGTGTGTCCAAAGGAGACGTGCCATGTAATGGCATATGTGTTCCACAATGGGAACTATAAAAAAGGGTCTTTCTAAAGGTAAAAGATGAACTGTGTTGCATTCACACATGCCTGCTTCTGTTCTGATATCACTTCTTGTTACCCATGTCTCCAGGAAGGTCAGAGAGAGCTTGTTATAGCATTCTTTATCTACAAGAAGAAAGCACAGCAATCAGTTTATGCACAGGGAGAGTCTGAGATGCCACCATATAGACAGGACAGCTATACCATTCACATAGATGACAGAACTTGGAACATACCTGAAGGAATGCTACATCATCAAGAACTTTCCCACCTAGTTGGTTTGGTTGGGTTTTTTTGGTGTTTCTCTTTTGGTTTGTTTTGCTGGGTTTTTTGTTTGTTTTTTTGGTTTTTTTTTAAGCAAATCAGGGATGCATGGGAGTGATTACAAGGTAAGATAATTCATAAAGATGCAATAAATTTAACATGAGTGAAGAATTAGGAATCTGTAGTTATAAAATACTATTGTTCAGGAGTACATGCTGCTCTTACCAAATCCTCATCAATAAGCAGCATTGGAAGATATCACAGCTTAACACAGAAACATTTACAGACTTACAATACTCACAGATGTGATAATAAAGTAGAAGAAATAAAACACAGGTCAATCTACACCAACTAAATCTCTTCTGTTCTAGTAGCAGCAGTGCCATACACTATTTCAAGAGCCAATCACTAACACAAACCCCTCAAAAATCAAGCATGCATTCATTTGTATTTTATAAGACTTGTTACTGTAAGTTTACAAGATGCAATGAGAATCCAAAACAAAGAGAAGTTTATTTGTTTTGAAAAGTATCTGTGGCTGGTTTTGAGCATTTAATTATTTGCTTCTGTACTGACTGTATTCCTCAATAGTAATGAAATATAGCAGGGATGGTGAAAGATGCTAACAAAGTCGTCTGTAAAAGCTTCATCCTATTTTTTAAAATAAAATCCAAGGGAGCCGAAAGATTGACATATCTTTCCAAGTATTAATATATCCTACAACAGACTCTAGGAAATAGATCTCTTCCTGCTTGTTCACATATTACCTTTACGATTTCCACTCTACAATACCCCAACTAAAATGCTCAATGCTGATCTGCAGCCTCATAGCATTTCTGAAACTCTATTCAACTCCTTAGGATCTGCAGAAGTAAAACAATCACAGATCTTGTGTCTTAATATGCATGTATCACTTCCAAATTAGTTACTAGTAAGCTTCACACCCAGTACACAAACATGAAATCCAAATGTAGGTGCTTTAATTTGTCCTTCACAGGGCAAATCCTTTCTCTGACTACAGGTTTGACAAATACCAACTAGGATCTCTCACTGTCAATATACACATTCCTTTCCAGAAAGAATGGGCCGAGTGGCTCTTGTACAGTGGAGTCCATCATTTATACTGTCAAAAGAACAGTATTTGCTCAACACAGCTCACAAATCTCAGATCAAGAAGAGAAGACATACACTGAGCTGCTTGCAATGGGAATGCTTGCAACTGCTGCTTATTAGTTCACGCACTACTGTGTTAGAAAATTAGAAGCAGCAACACAGGAAAGCGGGACTTGATAAGATCATAGAAAAACTGTTCTGAAAAGAAATTGGAAGGTAAAGTTAGAAGTTGTATATCACAACAGAGAAGCACACGTAGCAGTGGAAATCTAGAAGTGAACTAAGCATAAGGGGATAGAAAGGGAAAAAATGTGACAAGTAGAATAAATTACACAATATAAGGTCTCAGACAAATTATAGATAATTCATTGCTAGGTATTAAGTAAACAGGATCAGATCTGTTCAGCACCTTGTAGCCAAGAATGCGCATTATTGATTTACTGTGTTATGCAAGGCTTGGAGAAAGACGACGACTCAGGGGTTAGTGTTCCAGGATATCAATTTTTATATTTAGTAACAGCTGAAACAGGCAGAAATGGACACTGTATAGCATTAGTACTTGGTTGTTTATTTTATGCTTCCAGATAAATTAGCTTTGTGCACCAAGAAGAGGAACAGTGTCACAGAGGCCAAAAACTCAATTCCTTAATTTAGTAATATCTAAAGCTTCTCTAACAATGGAGATGGAATCCAAGTAGCATTGTCCTTGCAGCATATTATTGATACTGTTAGGACAAGACTTACATAAAGGAAACTAACAAGTGAGATGTTAAACCAGTCAGCCAGTGAGGTTCACTAACTAGACTAACTAATGTCTAAAGCAGCTGAAGTGTTTAGAAATATTTTCAAAAAGTGTTCATCTCTCTAAACTCCTTTTATTTGACATACCCAACACATGTCTGCATAAATCTATACACGATCCTGTAATGTACAGATTGCTAAAGCAAAACTCAAGTTTCACATCATGTGAAAGTGGCAAAAGGCTATTCACCTTTGCATGGGACTCTTAGCCAAGTTATTTAGACCTGATATGACACATCTACGACAGGATCCAATGAGAGTTATTGACCAAATAAATGAGCAAAACCCAGTTAAAGAGTAAAAGATTACAAACAACAGGCACTCTCATTGTGACTAGTAGAGACAAAAAAAGTTACCTTGGGAGAGCAATCAATTTTACAGAATTAAACCCCAGGAAATGCCAAAATAATGTCTACTTTTATTCAGAGAAAATGCAAAGACTGTACTACAATTCTTCCATGAAAATGAAATCCAATTGATTTTGCCTGATACCAGAAGGTGTTTGCCAGCCATCAATACAATCACTAACATTAACAAATAGACACACATCTTCATGTATTGACAGTACTTGCCTAAGTAAAAAGTCAGAGAGTTTTAATATGGAAAACAGCGGACTCATGGTTGTAAGGATACCAATCCTGCCACTGTGATACTGTGATAGACAGCCTGTCAAGATACAGTAACTGCTGTATACTTAGTCATTAAAAAGGAAGTCTAAATTTATATAGCAGTAGCACCTGCCTTCCTCAGAATCAAGGATATCCCAACTGGCCATCTGAGAACTTGCTTTTTAAAATGAAAAGCATTAATTGCATTCAAACAGCATGAGTAAAGCCACAAAATCTGCTTTTTGAGAATAGAAGTGGCTAAATAAAGTGCAAAAATACCCGTGTGTCCTTACTGTTCCCTCCTCAAAAAACTATGCCAACTACAACTGCAAGTGAAGTTTGACACCATCTGTCACCCAATTACATCTTATATAATATATGTCATCAGGACATTTACCATCATGTTGCACCACTTTCAAAGTGATGGCACGAGATTTCAGTAGTCAGCCACTTCTTCCTACTCATGGAACCAGTCAAAAGTATCTGTAAAGCTACATGTACTAATAGAAAACTTTTTCAGATTATGGTTAAAATTAATTGGTAACTGTTAGACAGTCCATGAATTGCCATCTCTTTTTTATTTCTCAGCTATTCCCATGAGCAGGTACTTGTAGTATGCACGATTTTCCATAGCTCCTACACTTAGAATTTTAATGCTGAGAGTCAAAGTCAACTACACACATTGGAATAGCATCCATTTCATTAAGTATGTGGAGATCTAGCACAAGTGTGAGTCCTAAATGAGCAAACAAGACAGGACATTAAGAGTCTGTTCCT